>NC_063333.1:36783267-36809174 GCF_021869965.1 Rhincodon typus | reverse complement strand
CAGATGCTGCCAGACCTGCTGAGCTTTTCCAGCAACTTCTGTTTTTGTTCCTGATTTACAGCATCCACAGTTCTTTCAGTTTTTATCATAATAATTATCTCAACAATTCTTGTGAAGGGGTACAGTTACAACATTTAAAAAACATTTGGATAATTGTATGAATAAGAAATGTTTGAAGGGATATGGCCTAAGCACAGGCAGCTGTGACTAGTTTAGTTTGTGATTATAGTTAGTGTGGACTGGTTAGACGAAAGAGTCTGCTTCCAGGCTTTATGACTCTATGACTCTGCTTTCCTAGTCTTTCCGTTCATCCATAACACCCATGTTTATTTTTGCGTGTGTGTGTGTGTGTGTGTGTGTGTGTGTGTGTAAAGGAGTTTTAAGAGGATTTGTGTTTTAATTAGTAATTATATGTTGATGGTACATAGTTGTTTACCTGTAGCTAGAGTCTAATTACTTGTAATAAATAGTAATTCTTATTAAATACAGAAACCCGGTCCATGCTTTCTGTCAAACTGGATCTAAAAGTCAGGTAAATTGGGGAATCTTTGTATACTTTTAAAATATCTTCAACTTTTGTGGCAACTCTAGGAATAGCAGGGCTACCCCAGTGAGGTGTGACAACCTCTGTCATAAAAATATTTATTGAGCCCCCACCTCCTCTGCCTTCTTGAGCAGAGCATTCAAATGTTGCAAAACCCTCTGAGAGAAAAAAAATCTCTATCCTAAATAGGTGACTCCTTTCCATGTTTTTCTCATTGTGATCATTTAGCATCTTATACACTTTAATCAAGTCTCCCTCATTCTTCTAAACCCCATTGAAAACATCCCCAACCTATGCAAACTACCCTCTTAAGACAACCCACTCATTTTGGCTATCAATCTAGCAAACTCCTCCAAACCACAATTATATCCTTCCTTAAATAAGTAGACTAAAACTGCACAACATATTCGAGATGTGGTCTCATCGATGGTCTGTATAACTGAAGTGCAACATGTTTCCTTTTATGGTCACTTCCTCCTGTAATCAAGAATAGCATCCTATTAGCCTTTTTGATTATGTGCTATATCAGCATATTAACATTTTGTGACTCATGCACAAGATTACCTAAATCCCTCTGCACCTTGGAATACTGCTGTCATTCTGCTTTTAAGTAATACACTGCTTTTTTAATATTCTTCCTACTAAAGTGAACAATTTCATATTTTCCCACATTGTACTCCACTGCCAGATTTTTGCCCACTCACTGAAACTATCTATATGTGTCTGCATAAAAACAAAGTATTGCTGATGCTGGAAATACGAAAGGAGCACGGAGAATGCTGGAGAAATTCAATAGGTCTGACAGCATCTGTGGAGACAGAAACAAAATTAAAATTTTGAGTCTGATATAAATTCTTCAGAATAGGAAGTCATACTGGACTTGAAATGTTGACTTTGTTTTTCTCTCTCTACAGATGCTGCCAGACCTTCTGAGTTTCTCCAGCATTCTCTGTATTTGGTTTATATGTCTGCCACTTCCTTTTGTCTTCTTCACAACATACTTTCCCACCTAACTTAGTGGCTTCTGCGAGTTTAGTTATCATGCCTTCACTGCCCTCATCTGAGTCACTAATGTAAATTGTAAAATATTAAGGCCCTAGCCATAACCTCCTCTGCAGGAGTCTGCTTATCATATCCTGCCAGTCATACTCCTCATGGATACTCACTTTTTCTGATAACCAGCCAATCGTCTATCCATCCTAACATGTTGTCCTTTACACTATGAGCTTTTATTTTCTGCAATAACTTTTGATGTGGAACCTTAACAAATACCTTATGGAAATCCAAGGATTGTGCAGCTACAGGCTCCCCTTTATACACAGGGCATGTTACTCCTTCAAAGAACTCCAATAACTTGGTTAAACATGGTTTCCCCATTGACAAACTATGCTGACATTGTTTCCTGCTTCCCTCACTCCTTGAATAAGGGAATATGTTTGCTATCTTATAGTATCATATGAAAACTTTCCATCACACTGATGGAAAGCTAGGGAATTTTGGAAAATGAATACTAATGCATTGACCAACTCTAATTTTTATAGTTATTAACTAGTGGTGGGTAGCAGATGCATTTTAACTTAAGTTTATTTGTAACTTTGACCAAAGGTTGGAGCTGGATTATACGGCAATAAAACCTGACGTCATGTTTAATCTCAAACTGAAAAGTATTATTTACTTGCCAGTGGGTCAAGTCTGATACCTTATCTAAGTAGCATAATTGTCAGAAGCTCCCGAACTTTTGGGTAACAATGAGATCTTTCTTCCACATTAGAGAAACCCCTCATTATCCCTCCTATAGATAAAACTGCGCACTTTCTAACAGTTCATGCATTAAACAGAGGTGAGACAGTTTGCCTTTGCTTTCAAGATACCATAGAAAATAAAACATAGAACATAGAACAGTACAGCACAGCACAGGCCCTATGGCCCACAATGTTATGTTGACCTATTATCCTACTAAGATCAAACTAGCCTGCATACCCTACATTTACTATCCTCCATGTGCCTATCCAAGAGTCGCTTAAATGTCCCTAATGTATCTGACTCCACTACCACTGCCAGCAACGAATTCCACATGCCCACCACTCTCTGAGTAAAGAATCTGCCTCTGACATCTCCCCTATACCTTCCTCCAATCACCTTAAAATTATGCCCCCTCGTGATAGTCATTTCTGCCATGGGAAAAAGTCTCTGGCTATCCACTCTATCTACACTTCTCATCATCTTGTACAGCTCTATCAAGTCAATACCACTTGGAAATAAACCATAGTTGGATATTTGAGAATAAATTGGTTTGGATTCGATGCCAGACATTCCGACAAAAGTGTGGCAACCTAATCGACTGAATCAAAATTCAGTGCAACTACATTATTTTCAAACCAAGATAATGAAAAAGTTATAAGTTGTGCTGTGCAGATGTGGACTTTCAAAGCTCTGTATCAAGAAACCATTTATTCCTCCAGCCACCTTGTTTTAACTATTCACATTCAAGTTAAAAACAGAAAATCTCACTCATTTTTTTCGGTACGTGACAATAAAAATCAATCTTCAATCTTCACTCACCATGAGCTGATCAAGTTAAGTCCAGTTAACCACAGAGACTATGCAGAGCATGTCAACCCTCATTAAGTTTGGTGAATGTGAAGTTATTGCAACTTGATAAAGGCAAACATTTACAATCGGCTTTCCAATTTATTGCAAAGCAAGCCAATTAATCTATGAGATTTTGAAACTTCAGATACGGCGATGGGATAATGCACTAAATGATCGACACAATGTAGAGCTAAAACTTTTACATGTGAAGAGAATACCCTGGGAAAAGGCAAGTATTGAGAAGCTTTTCGCATTTACCATATCAAGTGAGCTTCTTTGTCATTAATGTCAAGGTCATTTGATTAGCTGTCTCTGCTGGCTCCCTACCTCTACTGGCCTTCCTCTAAAGTTCCTTTTTACGCTAGTTCTGAACACATCTTTATCTGTTTTCTCTCTCATCTCCCCTCATGTCCGCTCCCAGTCCATCCCATCCATGAGACTCACTCCTGGCCATCCAGCTTCTTCTTCTGGTCCACAAGCTAGTTCATATTGTTTGTGGTTCTTTCCAATCAGCTGCTGTTTTTCTCTATAAGCAATAATGATAGTGGACTCTTCAGTTAGGTAACAGGCAGTGTTTCTGCAGCTGTTAATGTGCTTCTTAGAAATGTAATGCCTCCCTGGAGCAAGGGCTCAGAATGACACTAAGCGGTTGCAAAACAGTGTGAGTGGGTAGGGTGAACAGCAAAGGTTAATATTCCATCTCAGTAAGTGCATTGATAGAAAAAGGGAGCACATCCTACAGACAGAGTTTAGTGTTGAAAAAAGGTTATTAACCAGGACCTCCAATGTCGTAATCCCTTGATTACACTAAGTACCAATACTAGTGAGTGTAATATGGGGAAATAGAACAGATGAATGCGTGGCAGCAAGGTGCAGGGCTGGATGAACACAGCAGGCCAAGCAGCATCATAGGAGCAGAGAGGCTGCTTGGCCTGCTGTGTTCATCCAGCCCTGCACCTTGTTGTCTCGGATTCTCCAGCATCTGCAGTTCCTACTATCTCAGATGAATGTGTGGTGCAAGATATAGTGCAGGAGGGAAAGTTTTAGGTTTCTGATTCACTGTCAGAGAGTCAGTTACAGAGTCAGTATGGCTGAGAAGGCCAACTAATTCCTCTTATATTCCAGAAGCTTCAATTTTGTTAAGTAAACTTGGATGTGATATTTTTTCAAACGCTTTCTTAAAATACATACAGAGAACATCACTGCCATCCCTTCATCAGTCTCTGCTACCTGACCCAAAAAAATTCAATGAAGTTAATCAAATATGATCTGCCTTTCACAAATCCAGTCAGGTCTCTATAATTAACTGAAACCTCTAAAATGCTCCTTTTCTTTTTCCCTGATTATGTTTCAAGTACGTGGTTGTTTTAAAAGCCATCTGAATTACTAATATCAGTCAGTAGCAAACCTGGTTTATATGTGATTGCTAAAGTACACAAATGTGGTTGACTCATAACTGTCCTCTGAAATGGGCTGAACATGTCGCTATGTTGTAGGCAGTCCAACTCCTCAGGATGTTTAGTGACATGCAGCAATTGCTTGCTGTGCCAGCAATGCTCATATCCAGAGTGTTGCATGTATTGGCTACTGATCCTGCTCCTGCACTTTTTCCTGTAGTGTCCGCCAAAGATTGCTTCTTGGCATCATCATTTCACACGTTCATTTTCCCAGGCAGATGACAATACGTGTCTCTAATTCACCACCACCTCCATCAATTACACCACTTTTGCTAAACTTTCAGGCAGCTTGTCCGATATTCAGTTTTGGATGAGCAGAAATTTCTTATAATTAAATATTGGGAAGACCAGAGCCATTTACAAACATGCTAATTAAGGTACTCAGCCCGTACAGCTTGCTCTGCCATTTAATAGGTTCATTGCTGATAATCAGCAATTCTCATCTGTCTGACCATAGCCAGACTGTCTCATGCAAAGGCTACTCTTTCTGCTTCTGCATAGTTTCCTTTGGCCACTCCTATGAGATCAGCTAAGCTCAGTGCTGCCCCACAGCAATGAGCATGGCTGATCTAATTACTCCACATTCCTGTCACTCCCCAATGACCTATTATCCTTTGGTCATCAAGATCTACTTCAATATTGAAAAAAATTCAAAGACTGCTTTGAATAAGGTATTTGATAAGACGCGGCATCAAAGATCATTGCCTTTTAAGGAAGAGAGTGCCAGAGACTCTCAACACTCCACAAGAAAGAATTGTGCCTCCTCTCTGCTTTAAATGGGTGACCATTTATTTTTAAGGTTGTCTGCTAGTTTTAGATTTCTCACAAGATGAAACATCCTATTTAAGGGTACCTTAGAATATTGTATGTTTCAATCCTGTTGCCTCTTACTCTTCCTAAACTCTTCTAATTTGTGAACAGTTCAGGAGCTGGCTCATTCACACTCTTCTCAGTTGATTGTCTCTGGTGGGTTACCTCTAGATAGGCTCACTGATCTAATGTCTTTGGAATTTGTAGGGTATTGTTGTACAAGTGTTCAGCCATTTTAGAAGTTGTTCTTTAAAATCATTTAAAATTGATGTAACCTAAAAATAAGACTTTCTCTTAGTAGTACCAGCCATAATTTTTTTTAATATGAATCATTAATTTTATAATAAAATAGAATGTAATTGATTTCTTGAATTTGATTCATAGCTCTGAGATTATTCCGAGTGAAATAAATTGGTTTGTGTATACACATAATCTTAATGCATCAGTATCAGTTTGGTTCGTTTGGCAGCACACCTGCCTGTCAGACAGGGAGACTCAGGCAGGGTATATAACTGCACTGAGATTTGGCTTGGCACTTCATTACCCAGAGAATGTGGTATCCAAGGGGGAATTACAAATTTGTAAGGCAGGAAGAATTTTGCATACTCCACTGTGCAATCACCCTGTAATTGTGTTCTCCAAAGCACAATTAAATAGTGAAGTGCATGAACATACCAATCTGCATAACATTTACACACTCAATTCATAATAAGGCAAAATATATCTCATTATAACAAAACAACGAACTGCAGATGCTGGAAATCTGAAAGAAAAACAAATTGCTGGAGGAACTCAGCAGATCTGGCAGCGTCTGTGGAGAGAAAATTAAACTAAAGTTTTGAGTTCAGTGACTCTTCATCAGAACTTATTCGAAACGTTAACTCTGATTTCTCACCACAGACGCTGCCAGACCTGCTGAGTTTCTACAGCAATTTCTGTTTGTGTTTGATATCTCAATATGCTTAAATACATTTCCAATTAACAAGAAACTAATACCTGGTCATAACTTCTGGCTGTGGCTATACTTTTGTGGACTTTTGCATGTGATTTTAATCTAACTTCTCACCCTGTTAACACAGTCTCAGCAGATAAAGCATTGCCTCGGTCAGCACATTTCCTGCAATCAAAACTACCAAGGACTGTCTGCTCAGTTGTCTTTCTTGTTGTTGTGGACTGTTGCTGCGCACATTTTGTTTGTAACATTGCCTACAAAAAAATGCAACATTTAGTAAACAGTTTGGGCACAATCTAAACCAGTGAAAACTGTGATACAGTTTCAGGTTTGTTTTCATTCTTGGTTGAAATTTATTGTAACAATAACAAGGCATTACCTCCAATAAGAGGCAATATTCTGTCTTCTCAAAGTGGCAATATGTAAGATGAGTAATAGCGTGCTCCCTGCCCTTCACATTGATACAAGTAGAATGCTTTACTGCAGTCTTTTGTTTCTTGGTAACATAGTAACAGGGGTACACCATATAACCCCCTGAGCATGTACTACTGTTTTGTGGGTTGATGGCTGATTTGTGACCTAACTCGGGACACATGACCCTATTGCTTGTCTCTTAATATCTTTGATCAGGAAAAATCTCCATTGCTGGTCTAGCATCACTCACTGTTACTGGAAGAATTCTAAACTTCCATCACACTTTGCAAACAAAAACACATTTGAATTAGGAATTGGAGTAGGCCACTCAGCCCCTGAGGCCTGCTCAATGAGACCATGACTGATTTGATAACCCACAATTCTCGTTTATTCCCGATAACCTTTCACTCCATTGCTTATCAAAAATTCATCTACATCTGCCTTGAAAATATTCCAACTTTCTGGTCTGTATTTCACTTTTTTGTGAGTCAGTTGTGTTCAGTGGTTTTGGGGGGATTTGTGCCTGAAGCACAGTGAGATCTCTTTCCATGTTTTGCCAAACTCACCTCATTAACTACTGAGCCTGTCCCTCTGACGTCACTCATATCTGATGCTATCCATGTGCCGTTCCTGGAACAGGTTGCCACTCAGAGGATATGCAATGAAAGAGCAGCAACCCTTGCACCCATGCCATCTTTAAAAGACCATTGTGTCCCCAGAAAAGCACTGTTGATTCAGATTTCCCCTGCTCAATTCCTGATATTTACCCAAGACATGGCAGTCAAGAGGAAATTGGTGTCCTTCTTTGCAGGCAAAGTTCTGGAGATCCTGCTGGATGGGGTGGTGCAGAACCAGGATGTGTTCAATCCCCTGCCTGCAACTGGCTCTGGAGGCCACGAAACCAGACCATGCCAAGCTGGTCCAATGTTGCCACCCAGGTTAAAGCAATTTCAGCTATCTGGAGGATTGCACAGCAGTGCAGGAAGAAAGTCAGATACCTTCTCTACTTCCCCAGTGAAGATGTCACCATCTTTTCTCCCATTCCTCACATTCAATATATCTTCACAACAGCACCCAATGCCTAAAATGGCTCATGGTCAACCAGTCTCACTTTTGCCTGCAACATCGTCCCAACTTGCTCTCACCCAACGCAAGCCCCCGACAACACTAATCCTGCATGTCCACTGTGCTGCCTACTCACTTGCTCAGGGTACCCCTCCAGCTGAACCAAAAGTAACAGCTATACCTTACTTTATTGTCTCCCTCTTTTTCAGTCAATAAGGTGAGTACTGTCCTAAGCGCACAGGCTCCTTGCAGCAGCTTTACAATGATAGTTTCTGGTGCAGCTGAGGTGCAGCATTGAAATGCAGAAACACTCTGTAAGTGAGTTGAGATGTGCCATGGCAGTTCTTACAGGCCAGCACATGTAGGATGCCGATGTTGCCGATGTCCATCGATGTGGGTTGTACATGGCTGGTGCCCATGGAGCATGCCCTGAGATATTGGTGCACCCTGTTTAGCATGGAGATCTTTTGGAGCAAACAGTGAGCTACAGTTGCCAGGTGCAAGCTCTGATTCATGTGTCAAGAACTTTCAAAGCCTAGCTTTCTTGGTAAATTTGGTAAGATGGGAAACTGCATATTAATGAGGTGAGTTGCACCATTATAAGGTATTTGACAAGCAATACTCCCCCTTAATTGGCAACTCATACTGCCTAGTGAAAGGCATGCTGCAGCACTCAGCAAGTGCATAAAAGTTGCAGCGAGATGGTCCTGACTTCATGACAGGCATCTCCAGAGACCTTTCATACTCCTGTCACAAATCTCTCCATAGTTCATGTCATTCAGAACCCAAAAAGATTCCTAAACCCTGCTTTTACTACCTGTACAAGAAGAGAGTTACAAAGACTTGTGACTCTGTGAGAAAAACATTTCTCCATGAGTCTGCCTTCCTTATCTAATGAAATATAGATTGGCATTGGAGACAGTCAGAGAAGGTTCGCCAGACTGATCTACTATGGAGGCATTGTCTTATAAGGAAAGGCTGAGTCGATTAAGCCTGTACTCATTGGAGTTTAGAAGAATAAGAGGTGGCCTTATTGAAACATACAAGATTCTTATGGGACTTGACAAAGTAGATATGGAAAAGTTGTTTATCCTTATGGGACCTGAGGGCATAATCTCAGAATAGAAGGTCATACACTTAAGACATGGATGAGGAAGCATTTCTTCTCTCAGGACATAATGAATCTATGGAATTCTTTACCACAGGGGGCTGTCAAGGGTGGGTTGTTAAGTATATTCAAGGCTGAGATAAACAGATTTTTAATCAGTAAGGGGACTGAGGGTTAAGGGGAAAAGGCTGGAAAATGGAGATGAGGTTTATTAATTCAGTCATGTTCTCATTGAGTGCAGAGCAGACTCAATAGGCTGAATGGCTCACTTCTGCTCCTATGTCCTGAGGTTTTATAGTTAAACAGTAACATTTACTTGTTGATTCTCCCACAAAAGGAAACATCCTTTCCACATCCACCCTATCATGACCCCTCAGAATCTCATTTGTTTCAAATTTCAATCAAGTCACCTCCTACTATTTACAGTGACTATAAGCCTAGCCTATCTAACCTTTCCTCATAAGTAACCCACCCAACTCAGGTATTAAGAACATTAAAACACAGGAATTAGGAGCGGGAGTAGACAGTTCAGCCCTTCGAGCCCACTCTTTCAGTTAACAATATCATGGCTGATCCTATCCTGGTCTCAACTCAACTTTCCTCTCCCCATAACTCTTTATCCCGCTTTTCATCAGAAATGTATTTATTTCTTTTTTGAATCTCTTGATTGACTCTGCCTCCACTACACTCTGGGGCAGTGAGTTTCACAAATTCACAACCCTCTGAGAGAAGTAGTTTCTCCTCATCTCAGTTTTGAACCTATCCCCTCTTACTCTATATCTATGACCTCTTGTTCTAGACTGTCCCACAAGGGATGAGTCCAGTAAACCTTCTCTGAACAGCTTTCAACACATCCTTCCTTAATTACATTCCTACATTTTCCTTAAATAAGGAGAAATTTTATACACAGTACTCCTGATGTGGTCTGTCCAATGCCCTAAATAACTGATTAGAATGCTATAACCCAGGTGGCAACTTTGATCTGGTATGGAGGGATTGTTTTATGAGGAGAGGTTGTGTAGATTAAGCCTGTACTCATTGGAGTTTAGAAGAATGAGAGGTGGCCTTGTCGAAACACACAAGATTCTTATGAGTCTTAACAGGGTAGATGGGGAAAAGCTGTTTAATTTATGGGACCTGCGGGCATAATCTCAGAATGGAGGATCGTACACTTAAGATATGGATGAGGAGGCATTTCTTCTCTCAGAGCACAATGAATGTTTGGAATTCTTTACCATGGACGGCTGTCAAGGGTGGCTTGTTAAGTATATTCAAGGCTGAGATAAACAGATTTTTAATCAATAAGTGAAGCAAGAGTTAAAGGGAAAAGGCTAGGAAGTGGAGATGAGGATTATGAGATCAGTCATTATCTTATTGAGTGCGGAGAAGACTCAATAGGCTGAATGGCTTACTTCTCTTATGTCTTGAGGTTTTACAGTTAAGTCAGTGGCCCCTATTTTGAATAGAATAGAAAAGAATAACTCCCCTACTTTTGTAGTCAATTCCCTTCGCAATAAATTATAACATTCTATTTGCTCTCCTAATTACTTGCTGTACCTTCATCTAACATATTGCTATTCATTATTAGGACACCCAGATCTCTCTGTATATTAGATTTTTACAATCTTGCACCTTTTTGATAATATGCTTTTTCTTATTATTCTTGGCTCAATTGACAATTTCATATTTTCCCACATTAGGTCTTTTGCCCAATCACTTACCCTATCTGTACATCTTTGTCGCTTCCGTATATTGGCTTCAACAATTGTTTTATGACCTACTTTTGTTCCATCAGCAAGTTTCACCACCATATCTTTGGACCCTGCTTTTGTATTCCAGTCCTCTTGAAGTGAATGCTAACATTGCATTTGCCTTCCTAACTGTCAACTGAACTTTAATGTTTACTGAAAAAGAATCCCGAACTCAAATTCCCAAGTCCCTTTGTGCTTCAGATTTCTGACGCCTTTCACCATTTAGAGAATAGTTTACACCTCTATTCTTTCTACCAAAGTGCATAACCTCATGGTTTTCCACATTGCATTCCATCTGCCACTCTCCTAGTTTGTCCAGGTCCTTCAGCAGCCTGTCTACTTCCCCTACACCACATGCTCCAAGACCAATTCTGATCTCCCTGTAACCTTCTGAGACCATATTCATTTACCTCAACTCGCACCGTCAGTTTGTTTTCCTTATTCAGAATGCTTTGTGTATTAAGATACAAAGCCTTTACATTGTTCTGTTATCAAATTTACCTATGCTTTTATGGTTCCTTGGTACAATATGATATTTACACATTCTGCCCCTTCCTTTTAGTTTCTGGTGATGATCAACCCCAGACTAACCTGCAATCCTGCCTTCTCCTTTACCTTTGATATTATAATTTTCCATGCGACTGAGCTCATGCCCCCACACTATTTGAATCAAAGTACCCGATGACAAATAGCGTTTCACATTGTGAGTTGCTTCCAAAATATAAAACAATTCCTATAATTAAAAGTATAATTTTTTTTTAGCAATATGTAATTTCACATGAATTTTATTCTATTGCAGATGGCAATGCAGATGTGGTAGAAATAAATTGATTTATTACCCAATACATCAATTAATAATAAAGATGTTGTGTATGAACTGTATCACTAGAATGATAAAAATAAAAGCTGAACCAAAATGATTCTCATTTTGTATTGGGTAAATCAGTTTAGACTTATATTGACAGCAGGGGAGACTGAGACTTGTTTTTGGAGTTTTTTTTTCCTGTCACCAATGAAGCTGATTCTAAAGTGACAAACTGGTTGAAGCACTGTCACTACTAACAGCTCAAACATCAGCACTGATGACAATTCCACTGCATCAGCATCAGTAACAGCTCCAGTACCAATACCAGCACTAGCACAAGCAACACTTTTGCACTGACCTCAGTACCAATCCTGACAATTACTTCAACCCCAATGTCAGCAGCAACATTAGCAACAGCAATGTCAATAGTTCTGCTGCTAGCACTGGCACTGACCATAATTCCACTGACAGGTACAGCAATAGCAGTAGTTTTCTTCCACAGTAAGATCATCTTTTTGCATGTTTGTAATGATTCACTTTGTAGCTCTCTCTACTCCCAGTTAGAAGGTGGCCATTCAAGTACTTTTGGGGCAGAATCTTGTTGAGGTGTCTGGGACACTGCTTGCTGTTTGCAGAGCTAGCAAAACAGTTGCGTTTCCTCTTTTCAAGAAGGCTGGACCCTCTGCTAGGACTTGTTTGCTCTGACCACTTTTCTCTTCCTGTTTTTAGTTCTTGTTTCTTTCTTACTTTTATTTCTTTACTTACTTCCCTTTACTAACGGTAAGAAATCCCAGCGTGGACCTCGTGGTGGCAGCAAGTGAGCCCCTATTTACTTCTCTGGGGTGAACACGCAACTTGACAAAGGAATTGGTGGCCCACGTTGGCCGTGGTGACATTAGCGAGGTAGGCCCAGTGGCGAAAGATGGCATCTGACAATCAGCAACTTCATTGTTGGTTGGTCCGGGCACTGGCAGCATCGGATGTGGCGGCATCGACTATGTGGCTCCAGCAGCAAAAGGTGCCGCCTGAAATGTGGCGACTTCAACGTTGGTTCAGTCCGGTGTAAACAGCGGCAAGGCAACGGAAATGGGATGGCAGTGCAGGCGTTGTTGCTGATGAGCTGGCTCAGGACTGATAGACTCTCTTTAAGCTATGTCTTTCTTTTTTCTTATTCTTAAAGCTATTCAAAATGGCGCATGATCATGGCAAAAGTATAAAAGCTTTCCACTCTATTGTACTCTTTTTCTCACTGTAAAATACACATGACAATAAATCATAAATCATCCCCTTCTGGATGTTCAGCTCCTTGAGCAGGCACTGAGTACCTTTGATCAAGGGACAAGCCACAGATGTCACTTAAAATCGAAAGAACTGTGGATGCTGTAAATCAGGAACAAAAACAGAAGTTGTTGGAAAAGCTCAGCAGGCCTGGGAGCATCTTTGAAAGAAAAATCAGAGTTAACGTTGCGGGTCCGCTGACCTATCCTCACCAGACCCGCAACGTTAACTTCGATTTTTTTCTTCACAGATGCTACCAGATCTGCTGAGTTTTTCTAGCAATTTGTGTTGTTTGCACAAATGTAACTATGGTTTTAGTTGCCAGTCATGCTGTGTAGTGATGGGACTGCCTGTAGGTGGGCTACTTCCAGCACTGGAGGAATGGGACCTTGATGTGGTCATTTATTGGTACCGAAGGACCTCAATTGGCAGCAGGCCTTCTCTCCAATGACTGAATCTTGGCGAGGGCTGATTTTAGGGTTAGGAATGCTGCCATCTTGCCTCTATAAATACGTTTCCCACCTCCAAGCTCGTGACCCAAGTGAGCAGAAGATTCTGCTCAGGATTTAGACCAGGCTGACACTCCAGTGCGGTACCAAGGGAATGGTGCCCAATTGGGGGGTGCCAGCTTTCATTTCATGTTTTAACTTGAGACTTTGTTTGCTGACTGAGATGGATATATTAGCTGCTACTGCACTTCACAAGAAGAGTGGGGAGTTACTCTGGTGTCCTTGCCAATGTTTATCCCTCAGCTGACATCACAAAATAGATTAACCAGTCATTTCTCCATTGTTATGTGTGAGGTTTTACTGTGTTGTAATTGGCTGTTATGTTTTGTACACTATAGTAGTAAAAAGTTCTTCAGTAGTGATAAAACACTTTGGCCCATCCTCAAATCATGAAAGATGCTAAATAAACACAATTCCTTCTTTTCATGATCTACACTGCTGTGTTGTGCCTGGTAAACTACTTAGTTCCAAGTTAGTGTGTTAACCTCAATAAATATTCAGATTTAATGCAAAAATATTTAATTAATTGACAAGTGCAATATGGGAATTAGTCTTGGTTTGCTAACCTACAATCAAATTCACAAAAAAGGCGAATGTGCAAAATGAACCAATCTTGACAACAGTGAATTGCAAAAACACCACCCAAAGTGTTTTGTCACTGGCGCACACTACTGGAATTAAATTCCCTAGATTAACCCTTTCAAGTACTGAATGCCAGTTGGAAGTTGCCGATGTGCTAACTGCTAGACATGATTTTCCTTTGTATGCCCAACTGGATGGGAATATTGAAAGGTCCATGAACAATATTGTTCTTACCACAGAGAAGCATTGTACTTTTTATTCAACACTTAAAATTAATGCTGTATGATAGAATAATTCTATTAGACCCTTTTCCTATAATTTTGGTGGTTTTTTTTTTTGCTAAGCTTTGCATTTTGCAGCAACAACCCTGAAATCCCATGAGTTGTGTTCCCAGTGACCACTATGAGCCAGACTGGAGTAAGTAAGTTGCTGAGATCACAGAAAGAGGCAATTCAACTGATTGTCCATGCTGACATGTTGTATTCTTCTTTAGTGTTAGCTCTAGCTCTCACCATAACTCTGCCCCCTCATCCTTCCCCGTCTCCCTCTTTAATATTTAGGCATTGTGTGTTTCTTGACTGTAGCACTGAATTCCCTTTGTGGTTTTTAATTGCCAATCTCAGAAATCATTTTCCTGCTGTCACTTGCATGAACACATTGATTGTGCATACTTACTCTATTATTCTCCAGGCATTTCTTTGTTCCCATCCATTCATAAAATCATAGAAATTTCATTACCATAGTGGAGTATTTTGCTTAGTGGTAGTCTGCGAAGGAGATAAGGTGAATTACTTCCAAAGTCTCATTTTCAATGACATCAATTAACACTGCTTTATCACATCTTTCTGTTCATTTTACTCTCAAATATGAATATGTCAGTTTCTCTGGTAGATCACCAACAGTCCTAGTGCTTCAGTAATGGGTCTCTTTCATGGAATTGCTGATGAAAATTTATGTACATAATGTTTTGAGGCTCTCACAATGACAGGGAATATGTATTACATTTCTTAATCCCTCTCTTTTGATGCATTTTTGATCACTTCTTACTTTTTTGATCCCTGCAGACAGTTTGATTGGATTTGATTTAACTGATTGATTTTATTGTCACGTGTACCAAAATACAGTGAAAATCTTTGTTTAGAGTGCGACAGGCAGATCACAGCAAGCAAAGGATGTACAGATCAAAAAGTCTCAGAGGCATATAGGTTACATTGCAAGTTACATTATTTGAGGCTAGAGTCCATTCAACAGTCTGATAACGGCCAGAAAGAAGTTGTTCCTGAACCTGCTCGTGCGTGTGTTCAGGCGTCTGTGTCTTCTGTCTGGATGGAAGAGGTTGTAGGAGATCATTACCAGGGTGCAATGGGTCTTTGATGATGTTGGCCGCCTTTCTGCAGCAACGAGCCGTGTAAATAGAGTCCATGCATGGAAGGTTGGCGTCCATGATTGTCTGGGCTGTGCACATTGGCTTCTGTAGTTTGTTATGGTCCTGGGCAGAGCAGTTTCCATACCAGGCTGTTATGCACCCGGACAGTATGCTTTCAATGGTGCATCTGTAGAAGTTGGTGAGGGACCTTATGGACATGGTAAATTTCCTGAGCTGCCTGAGGAAGAAGAGGCATTGTTGTGCCTTTTTGACCATTGCATCTACGTGGGGAATCCAGGATAGGACGTCAGTTATCGTCACTCTGAGGAACTTGATGCTCTTCACCCTCTCAATCTCAGTTCCGTTGATGTAGCTGGGCGCGTGTTCACTTCCCTCTCTGAAGTTGATGATCAGTTCTTTAGTTTTGCTGACGTTGGGAAACAGATTGTTTTCTTTGCACCACATCATCAAGCTCTTCTGTATTTTGACTTGTTGTTGTTAGATATCGTTCCACTACGGTGGTGTCATCAGCGAACTTGTAGATGGCGTTCATTCAGAATTTGGCAACACAGTTGTAGGTGTAAAGGGAGCACTGTAGGGGGTGAGGACACATCCTTGGGGGGGCAGGGGGAGGGGAGGCTCCAGTGTTGACTGTTATTGTGGAAGAGGTGCAGTTACCTATCCTCTCTGATTGTGGCCTGTGGGTCAGAAAGCTGAGGATCCAGCTGCAGAGGGCAGAGCCGAATCCAAGGTCATGCAGTTTTGAGATCAGTCTGGAGGGAATAATGGTGTTGAAGGCGGAGCTGTAGTCAATAAACAGGAATCTGATGTTGGTGTCTTTGTTGTCCAGAAGTTCCAGGGATGAGTGCAGGGCTAGGGATATGGCATCCTCTGTGGATCTGTTATGTCAGTAGGAAAACTGTAGAGGATTGAGGCAGGTTGGGAGACTGGAGTTGATGTGGGCCATGACCAACCTCTCAAAGCACTTCATGATTATTGAAGTCAGAGCTATTGGGCTGTAGTCATTAAGGCACACTGCACGTGTTTTCTTATGTACGGAGATGATGGTGGTCTTCTTGAAGCAGGTGAGGACTTGTAGGAGGGAGAGGTTGAAGATGTCGGTGAATACCTCCGTCACTATCTCTGCACAGGATCCAAGTGCTCAGCCGGGGACGCTGTCCGGGCCCATTGCTTTCCTTGGGTTGGCTCCCAGGAAAACTGGTCTGAGTTCTGAAGCGGTGACAGAGGGAACAGGTGTGTCTGGGGCTGTGGGGCAGGCATCGCCACGCCGGTGGTATTCTGCTCAAACCTAACATAGAAATCACTGGGTGTGTCGGGGAGGGATGTGTCATTGTCTGCCATCTTACACTCTTTCGTTTTGTATCCTGTAATGTCGTTTAGGCCTCGCCATAGACAGTGGGAATCTGGTAGGTCTGGGCCTCTAACTTGGTCCACTACTGCCTCTTGACCTCTCTGATGGCTTTGCGAAGAATGTATCTGGATTTTCTGTATTGGTCCGGGTCACCCAACTTGAATGCTGCATGTCTGGTCTGCAGGAGGGAGCAGATTTCCTGGTTCATGTGAGGTTTACGGTTGGGGAACACTTGGATTGACTTCTTTGGTACACAGTCCTCCGCGCATTTGCTAATGAAGTCAGTGACAGTGGTGACATACTCATCCAGGTTTTAGGCTGAACACTTCAACACGGTCTAGACCATCAAGTCCAAGCAGTCCCGAGATGGTCTTCCACTGCCTCGGACCAGTACTGTACAACTTTTTGTGAAGGATTCTCCCGTTTCAGCTTCTGTTTGTGAGCTGGGAGGAGGAACAAAGCGCTGTGGTTGGATTTTCTGAAGCATGGGTGGGAGTTTAAGCGGTAGGTGTCTTTGATGGCTGTGTAGCAGTGGTCCAGAATGTTCGGTCCCCTGATGGGGCAGGAGGTGTGTTGGTGGGATTTTGGCATCACCTGCTTGAGGTTGGCTTGGCTGAAGTCACTGGCCACAATGAATTGGGCCTCGGGGAATTTTGTCTCTAGTGTGTTAGTGGCTGTGTAAATCACATCCAGGGCATTCGTCACATCCGTGTGGGGTGGTAGGTAGGCTGTTGTCAGGATGGCGAGGGTGAACTCTCCTGGTAGGTAATAGGGACGGCATTTTAATGTAAAGTATTGTAGGTCCAGGGAACAGTGGCTTGCCAGGGTCACTACGTCTGAGCACCAGGAAGCATTGATCTGGAAGCATACCCCACCGCCCTTAGCCTTACCTGAGGATGCCATGCAGTCCATGTCGTGTATGGAGAACCCATCTGTTGTTTTGATACGCTGTGATAAAAGCAGATTGAAGGAGAAAATCAATTGTCAATATGTATACAACATTAATTATAAAATGCATTCTTCATAAAGTAGTGCAGCATATTCTAGAATGCATAATAAATAGTCATCAATCGATGTGCAATCCAAATGGCTAGAAATCTGTAATCTTCTCTGATCTATTTCTAACAGACTCTGGCGTTCTAGTTATTCATTTGTTGTATTATTAGTGAAATTGAGCAATCACAGAAGAATAAGAGGAAGGGAGCATGAGAAGTGCTGAAATAGGTTGTGGAATTCAGTTTTGTGGCATCAACTGGAGATGGTGCAGTAAAATTTGGAGGTTTTCAAGGTTAGGGACAGCTCATCCAGCTGTGTTTTGGTGCTATTCCTTTATACCTTGTTTGTGGAAGGATGTTTGTGCTGATGAACCAGGAAGCTGCCACATGGCTCTGTCATAACATGACTCTCTCCTTTTGGCTAATGTGGCGCACAGTTTGTTAATGTGGATCACACAGCTCCATTTATTCTTCTGTCTGAAGCAAATTTTGGTGGGGGGAAGGGAGATGAGCTTGGTTTCTGCCAAGGGATGAGTTAGTCTTACGAGTGCAATAAAAAGGTAGACAGTCCATTACTTACTCCCACCAGTGGAGCATAATGAATCTGGTGGAGGGGCAGGCAGGAAGTCCATACTCCTACTGTTGCCAGACTATTTTGGCCCTTCATCCTTTTCCAGTCTGCCTGCCATTTTTCTGATCAGCCTACCTCACTTTCCCAAACTGACTTCCTCCCTTGACCAGCCTCCATGAACCATTTCTTTTATCCATTCATGGAATGTGAGTATCGTTGGTGAGGTCAGTATTTACTGCCCACTGCTAATTGCCTTTGAGAAGTTGGTGGTGAGCTACCTTCTTGAACTGCTGTAGTCCCTTTAGTATAGATACTGCTGCAACATTGATGGGGAGGCAGTTTCAGGATTTTGATTCATTCATATTGAGGGAACTGCAATATATTTCCAAGTCAGGGTGATGTGTGGCTTGGAAGAGAAACTGTAGGTGGTGGTATTTCCATGTATCTGCTGTCGTTGTCCTTCTAAATGACAATGGCTGTCGGTTTGGAAGGTGATTTTGAAGAAGCCTTGGTGAATTTCAACAGTGCATCTTGCAGATGATACACACAGCTTATAATATATGTTGGTGAATGTTTGAGGTTGTGGTGCCAATCAAGCTGGCTGCTTTGTCCTGAATAGTTTCAGAGATAGTGGGAACTGCAGATGCTGGAGAATCTGAGATAACAAGGTGTAGAGCTGAATGAACACAGCAGATGCTGCTTGGCCTGCTGTGTTCATCCAGCTGTACACCTTGTCCTGAATGGTGTCAAGTTTCTTGAATATTTTTGTAGTTGCACCCATCTAGGCAAGTGGGAATATTCTCTCATGCTCCTGATTTATGCTTTGCAGATGGTAACAGGCTTTGGGGAGTCAGGAGGTGAGTTACTTGCTTCAGGATTCCTAAACTCTGACCTGCTTTTACAGTTGCAATATTTTTATGGCTAATTCCAATCAGTTTCTGATCAATGGTAACTTTCAAGGCGTTACCGAAGTATTGAGCGCTGATAATGATATTGAAATCAAAAGGCAGTATTCGATTCTGTCTTGTTGAAGATGGTCATTCCCTTCTAACTGTGCTGCCTTGCCTGCTAACTGTGTCCTGCCAGTGGGACAGGACATACCCAATGATGGTGATGATGCTTCCTGGGACATTGAACTCCAGTCCCTTCAGGTATCAGGATAGTTGGATAGAGTGGTTAAGATGGCATATGGTATACTTGTCTTCATTAGCTAAGGCGTAGAGTTGAAGAGCAGGGAGGTTTTGCTGGAACTCTATGAAATGTTGGTTATCCTACAACTAGACTATTATGTCTAATTCTGGAATCCACATGATAGGAGGAATGTAATTGATTTGGAGAGGGTGCAGAGGAGATTTCTCAGAATGTTGCCTGGGCTGCAGAGTTTCAGTTACGAAGAGAGATTTGACAATGTGGGATTGCTTTCCTTAGAGCAGGAGAGATTGAGAGAGGACATGATTGAAATGTCTAATATTATGATAAGGTAGATAGGAACAGTCATGGAAGGATGAATTACCATGGGCATAGATTTAAAGTAAGGGCCAGAATGTTTAGATGTTAGGAAAGATATTTTCACTCAGAGGAAGTTGAGATTCCTTGATTCCCTTACTGATTAAAAATCTGGCAATCTCAACCTTGAGTATACTTCATGATGCAAATTCTACAGCCCTCTGTGGTAAAGAATTCCACAGATTTACTGCCATCGTATTTTCCCTCATTAAACTCCATCTGCCAGGTTTTTGCCCAGTTGCTTCACCTGTCTATATCCCTCTGCCAGCTGTTTGTGTCATGCTCATCACTTGCTTTCCACCTATTTTTGGCTGTAGTACATTCACCTCACTCATCTAAGTAATTCAGATACATTGTAAATAATTATGGCACCAGCACTGATCCCTGTGGAACACCACTAGTTACAGGTTGCCATCCTGAAAATGCTGTCCTAATCCCATTTCTCTGTCTTCTATTAATTAGTCAATCCTCTATCCATGCTGATGTACTACTTCCAGTACCATGGGCTCTTATTAAGTAGCGTAACGTGGTATCATCAAATGCTTTCTGAAAATATAAATATATTGCATCCACTGCTTCTCCTTTATCTATCCTACTTAGTACCTCAAAGAATTCTAATAAATATGATTTTTGCTTCATGAAGCCAGACTGACTCTGCTTAATCATATTATGTATTTCTAAATGATCTGGTATCATACCCTTCATAATACACTGTAATATTTTCCCAATAACAGACATTAAGCTAACTACCCTTTAATTGCCTCTTTCTGTCTTCTTTCATTTTTAAAGTAAAAGTGTTAAATCAGCAGTTTTCCAGTCCTCTGAGACTTTTCTGGAATCTAAAGATTCTTGGAAGATTACTGTCAGTGCATCTCCTATTTCTGTAGCTGCTTATTTTAATAATGCATCCCGTCAGCTCCAAGGGATTTATAGGTCTTTAGCCCTTTGGTTTCCCTGGTATTTTTTCTCTCGTGATAGTTGTTGTCTTTATCTCTTCTCTTTCTCTTTCCCTTTGATTATTTAATATTTTTAGAATGCTATTAGTGTCTTCTCTTGTGAAGACTGAAGCAAAGTATTTGTTCAACTCCTCTGTTATACCCTGCTGGCCGATTATTTCCCCAGCCTCATTCCCTAAGGGACCTATGTTAACTTTGACCTCTGTCTTCTTTTCTGTGTGTTTAAATAAACTCTTACAGTCTATCTTGATATTACTTGTAAGTTTACGCTCAAGGTTTATTTTCTCCTCTGTTATTTTTTAGAAAGGACAGGAGGGAATGAAATGGGGTTTTAAAAACTTTTATTCTGGTTTTTAAAACTTTCCCAATCCTCTGGCTTTCAGTTTGATGTGATCCTTAACTTTATTGATTAACTACGTTTGGTGAATTCCCTTCCTAGAATTCTTCTTCTTCACCGGCATATACCTTTGTTGTGAGCCATGAAGTTTTTTTTTAACATTTGCCATTGTTCCTCAAACACGTTTGCTGATAAACTCCTTTCCCAGTTCACTCCTCCTGGCTTTGCTCCCATTCCACTATAATCAGCCTTATTCAAGCTTAGCATGGCTGTTTCTGATCTACATTCTTCTCTCTCAAACTGAATGCTAAATTCTACTATATTTTGTTCACTGCTACTGAGGGAGTTTTTTTACTCTGACTTCACTTATTAAACCTACCTCATTAGATCCAAGATAACCTGATCACTTTTTGGCTTCACAACAACTCTATGAACACTTCCTTGAGGCAATCTTTGCCAATCTGGTTAGCACAATCTACATGAAGATTAAATTCATTCATGATAAATCTCCTATTTTTGTTACATGCCTACATTATTTCCTGATATATTCTCTGTCCTACTGTATAGCTACAATTAGTGGGCCAAGAGACTTGTTCCCATTTTATTTCTTAACTCTTTCTATATAGATTCTACATCTTCTGATCCAACATCATTTCTTGCTATCAGACTTATTCCATCCTTTACTAACAATACAACACCACCACCATTTCCTTCCTTCCTGTCCTTTTGAAAAGTCACATATCCCTTCACCAGTTTCTCTTTATTCACAATACATAATGTCCTCAAAGACCTCCAATAGATTGGTTAACCATAATTTTCCTTGCTCAAAACAACGTTTACTTTGCTTGATTATTTCAGACTGAGTTAAGTGCCATTCTCACTTCTGCCATAATAGCTTTTAGCATGTTCTTTTGACAGGTGCTAAGCTAACCAGACTATAGTTTTCTGCTTTTTGTGTCATTCCTTTTTTGAATAAAGGAATTACATTTGCTATCTTTCAATCAAATGGGACTTAGCCCAAATCTTGGAGGGTTTGGAAAATTAAAACCAAAGCATCGTCTATCTCACTAGCCACTTATTTTAAGACCCTAGAATGAAATACATCAGGACCCAAGCACTTGTCAGCCTGCAGTTCCAACAATTTACTCTAAGCTATTTTCCTTTAGATTGATTTTACCTAAATTCCTCCCTCTCTTCCATTTCCTGATTTGTATTTGCTTCTGAGATGTTACTTGTACTTCTATAGTGAAGATTAATATAAAGTGCATGTTTAATTCATGTGACAGCTTCTTATTTTCCATTGCTATTTTTCCATTCTCGCTTTCTATATGACCAGTGCTTACTTTGATAATTCCTACTTTTAAAAAATATTTAAAGAAACTCCTATGACCTGTTTAGTTTTCTCTCATACTGCAATTTTCCCCTTCTAAATATTTTTAGTATTTCTTTGCTGTTGGTTTAAATAAATTCTGTCCAATCTTCTGAAATGCCACCTGTCCTTGTACAATTCAAAGCTATCTTTGTTACGTACAGATTAAAGAACATAGAACATAGAACATAGAACATTACAGTGCAGTACAGGCCCTTCGGCCTTCGATGTTGCACCGACCTGTGAAACCAATCTGAAGCCCATCTAACCTAAACTATTCCATTACCATCCATATGTTTATCCAATGACCATTTAAATGCCCTTAAAGTGGGAGAGTCTACTATTTTTGCAGGCAGGGCATTCCACGCCCTTACTACTCTCTGAGTAAAGAACCTATCTCTGACATCTGTCCTATATCTGTCACCCCTCAATTTAAAGCTATGTCCCCTCATGCTAGCCATCACCATTCGAGGTAAAAGGCTCCCACTGTCCACCCTACCTAATCCTCTGATCATCTTGTAAAGAAGAGTGAAAGGAAATCAATTCACCCATCCACCTGGTCCATGGCAGTGGAAAAGCCAGAAGGACATATTATTTCTTAAATAGTGAGGGATTGCAATGTGTTGATGTCCAAAGGGATCTGCTCATCCTTGTTTGTGAGCCACTAAAATCAGTGCAACAATCGATGAGAAAGGCAACTTGTATATTGGCTTTCATCACAAGGGGATTTTAGCACTGGAGTCTTGCTGCATTTGTATGGAGCCCTACTGAGACTGTACCTAGAGTGTAATGTGCAGTTTTCTTCTTCTTACTTAAGGAAACATATACTTGTCATAGAAGGAGAGTTCACCAGACTGATCCCAGGGATTTGTCTCTTAGGAGAGATTGACAGAATTTGGCGTGCGTTCTTTAGAGCTTTGAGGAATGAGTGGTGGTCTCACTGAAATATGCCAAATTCTTACTGGTATGACAGGGTGAATTGTAGATAGGATAGTGACTCAAGAATGAGGAGACATAATCTCAGGATAAGGGGTAGGCCATTTAAGACTGAGATAAAGAAGAATTTATTTTGTCAGAAAATATTAAATCTTAAGAATTATGTATCCTAGAGGACTGTGAAAGCTCAATCTTTGAGTATACTCAAGACAAAAGCTGGTAGGTTTCTGGAGATTAATGCCATCAAGGAATTTGGAGATATCACAGGAAAGTGGCATTGAGGTAGATGATCAGCCTTGATCTAATTGAATAGTGATGTAGGCTTGAAGGGCTGAATGGCCTACTCCTGCTCCTACATTTCTCTGTTGTTAAGTTTGCATCTGCTGTCTGTCTGAATGGGTAGAAAGCAGCAGCTGCTCAATGGGTGGGCTTGAAAATTCAGGCAATAGCCAGCTTCCCATCAGCACTACAGGAAGATGTATCAGCATGCAGGCTCATGATGAGAGTGTTTAGCAAGGTCTTGTGACTGTGTAGAAAGAGACAGGTTCAAGGGAGGCCCCGGTTTTCCATATGGGGCCAGAGGATCATGACTGCTTCAGGTATCCCCACAGAGGAGTGCTTCACCTTTACCTTGGAGGCCTTCTGTCCTGTTTAGAAACCCACTTCTGCTGAGTGAGAAAACCACAACAGTTTCTCCATCTAGGCCCATTTGAAGTGCCTTCTGGTCCTATCAACATTAAAGAACTCCAATAAACAGCTACACCAAACCTAGCCCACCAAATTAATGGAGTAAAATTTACAAATTGTCATGAACAGAACAGGAATCAGAATCACTCCATATTAACTGTGGTCTCTCTTCTTACCTGACTGTCTTCATCTCAGTGATTGTGTTTGGTATTAATTTTAGCCGCAACTGAATTCAGTAGTGCAAGGAAACGATCCCATGTTTCAGATTCTGTTTGCAGCTTTTGCAGAACTCTGACTTCTGGATGCTTACATCCCTATTCTATTGTTGCAGTGACTTTATTCGCCTTTGTTGGTGAAGCCAGCTTCTAAACTTAATGGACTTTCTGAGTTGCCATTCCATTGTAGTTATTCAATGCATTACAGGACTGGTCAGAAGCAGGACTGACAGTTCAACATTTTGTGTTTCACATTTCAGCCAGAACCTTCAATTGTTTCCAGCAAGTTAGATTTGCTGCCTGTGTCCATACAACCAGGATGTAACTATCAGTTTTTTTTTTCTCTGTGGCAACTTGCATACCTCACCTTAAGCTGCTTCAAGTTATTTTGTCTTTTGTTTCCCCATTCCAGTGCATTTCACCTAAAGGCCGTGGATTCATGCTAGGAGCGTATGACTGTTCTTGTAAATCTGGATTCTATCGTCCCAGTGGTGTGTCCCTGAACAACTTTGATGGTAAGTGCTCCTGCCTGGCAAGAAATGGGCCTGCTTAATAATGCAGCATCTTTTTTTTCTTAATTTTATCAGGGGCATGCACTTGATTCCTGAAGAGCTTAGATGCTGGGTTTATGTAATCAATTAAAAATGATATCCCATGTACCCTGTAATCTGTAATTCACCCAAAGGTCAGGTAAAAATGCCATCAAGATGTTTGATTTAAAACAGACTGGCATAAACTCCTACATGTTAATGTGCAACATCTTACTGTAAACTATGCTGCGAATAGACCATAGTCACGTTATGTGTATATTTAGAGGTAATAATATTCTAGCACTGCTTGAACATAGAACATAGAACAGTACAGCATAGTACAGGCCCTTCGGCCCACGATGTTGTGCCGAACTTTTACCCTAATCTTAAGGTCTATCTAACCTCCACCCCTACCTTATACTGTTATCCATATGCCTATCCAATAGCAGCTTAAATGCCCCTAATGAGGCCGACTCCACTACCCTCTCCGGCAATGCATTCCACGCCCCGACCACTCTCTGAGTAAAGAACCTACCTCTGACGTCTCCCCTATATCTACCTCCACTCACTTTAAAACTATGCCCCCTCGTAATAGCTACCTCCACCCTAGGAAAAAGTCTCTGGCTGTCCACTCTATCTATACCTCTGATCATTTTGTACACCTCTGTCAAGTCATCTCTCATCCTTCGTCGTTCTAAAGGGAAAAGCCCTAGCTCTCTCCTAACTTGGAGTGATTAAAATGCTACTTCCAATGAATTCTGAGCTGAAGCCTACAGGAAAATGTCTAACTATTATTGTTTGCCCTGAGATGCCCCACTCCAGTAAATATGACCCATAAGTATGTTAGAAAGGTTTTTAAAAGCTACTGTATTCAAACCACATCACTGCATTAGTAAGAGGTATGAATAGAAGCCACTTTGACACACTTCAACTGAATATTTCTCAGCCAAGACTGTATGAAAGGATTAAAAAAAATTGCAGAAAGCTCATATCATAAGATCAGTGAGTAATATTTATGATCGCATCTTTATTGCTGCAGTGCTTATCAACCTTTTATCTCATCCTCCTTTCTATGAAAGCAGGAAATTTTGTGATATCTTCTCATCTAACTAAGTACTAAACAGCCCTCCCCGCTACAAACAGGCATGCTTCTCATTCAACAAGGTGCAGGGCTGGATGAACACAGCAGGCCAAGCTCCT
>NC_063333.1:36686785-36782867 GCF_021869965.1 Rhincodon typus | reverse complement strand
CATCCAGCCCTGCACCTTGTTGTCTCGGATTCTCCAGCATCTGCAGTTCCTACTGTCTATGCTTCTCATTCTCCTTCCCCATGTTTATTAGGATTGGGGTATTTGAGATTGATAGGCCATTGCGGGAAGACAACCTAGAGAGGCACTTCAAAATAACTTTGCTTCTTCCACCACCAATACAAGCAGGAAAACCTGTTGTGCTGGCCACATGTCATGAGGTTTTGTTTCAGCTGGTGAAAGCCTCGCGGCAGTGGGATGAAGCCCTTTACTGGGCACTTAAAGGCTCAATTGGTCCACTCAACATCACCCCTTCTAGTATAATCGCACTGGGGACAGGAATGGGTAGGCAGGCAGTAGATAGGTCCCCTACTGGATTAAACTGTGCCTATTTTCAAACCAGTCAATGGGGAATGTAAAATCCAACCCAAAGGAAATTTTCAAGCATTGGAGGCTTGTTTAGTACTTAGTTAGATGAGACGAAATCACAAAGTTTACAAGGCTGAGGCCCATTGTCTGAGCTTTATTTAAAATATGTAAATTTCTGTCTTTTGTTTTTGTTAAAAGCTAATGCGCTTATTTCATTTCAGAAATGTCAATTGCTGATAGAAAAATGGTTGGTAATGTTGATATAAAATTATTCTAAATGATCTGAATGACTCCAACAAAGCATGATGGTGAAAATTTGACGTGCAGAATTCCCTTAGAAAATGTTAGCTGAGGAGGTTTTTCATTGTGACAACATAAGCAGGCTTCCATTATAAAAAAGATCACATGGAAAGTAAGACTAATGTTTACAGGAAGTGCAAGTCACAAGAATATACTGCATGCAATTACTTTATTTGCGTATCTGAGCTAAGTCAAATTTGACTGGAATTGTTTGATGGTTCACATCTTTTAAAAAAAGAAAAAAAGCATGATATTCATTCAATGAAACATAGTCACAATGAAACTGCAGAGTTTCTTTAACAACGGAAGTTGATTACACAAAAGACAAAAACAACAATGGACAAGTTATCTATATATAGAACACATATAGAAAACTCTTAAATCACTTGGTAAAACAAAATTTCATTATATTTCCTAATGCCATCACCATAGAGAGATTCAAATCCAGAGAAATTATACCTCTATATCAAATCTTTAAGTTCAACCAAACTGATTCTCCCTAATTTCTGTCCTAAAAATTGTGGAGTCTTCTAACATGAATACTTGCAAAGCAGGGAACTTAAGATTTTTTTCAGATTCTAGCTAGCAGATTTCCAACCAAATAATCCTGGTCTGGAAATACTTTAAACAAATACAACATCTAGAAATTGAGCAGAAGCACCGAAAGCCACTCTCAGATCTATAAATAGAAAACCTACATAAAGACAAATACTTCCCTCTCAAGGTTCAGCCACTTTATATGGCTAACTAATGTATAAGTGGTGGAGCGTAAAATGATGTTCTCAACCAGAAAGAGCTGGAAGATGCCCAGTAAGAAATTAATATTTACTGTACTTTACAGAAGGACAAACATAAGCTAGAACTCTTGCCAGTTCTCATCAGAGTAAAGCAACTAAACAGCATTTACAAATGGCCTGCAGCAAGTAAACTGAAACTCAGCAACAGCCAAATGCTTCATATATTCCAGGAAGAACGACACATAAAGTTAGTTCAGTTTTAATATGAGAGGAGTTGCAGACGATGATAATATGTGGTTGGTGCTAAACTCAACCCGGAAGCAAACATGGAGCCATTGTGAAAGTTAATGTGCAAAGATGTAACATCTCAGTAAAGCTATTGTTGAACATGCCACAGCATTACAGGAAATGATTTGTTTAGTAGTAATACCATTGCCCATACTTCAATACTTCAAATGCTCAGAATGCTTTGAGGATGTATACGTGATGTTTTAAAGCTACACGTAGATTGATTGGGCTAAGAACAGGAAATTGTCAATTATGCAAGCTGTTTTCATGGTCCTGCAAAACAACGTTACAGTCAGATTGTGCAGTGAATGTACAATGTTCCTCCATGTGGTGCCATGGACCTCTATTCAGTGTTATTTCATACCGTTGACTCTATTGATCTATCTATGGAAGTCCAAGAATATGTTATCTTGTCTGGGCTCAGAGGTGATATTTGAAGTGTCATTCAGAAAAGGTTGTCAGCTAAGAATAGAAACTCCAGCAGATAAATGTCACACATTCCAAATCTAAGCTTCAACGGGAACTACTCTGTAAAATTGGCTAAAGAATTTATTAACTTCATTCCACAATTCAACTCGAATGGCACTCATTTAATAAATTAGAGAGGAAACAAAGAAAAATGGATCACTTTTAGGTTTAGCACAAGATTGTTCTATTTTAAAACTGCATAAAGGAAACAAGATGTCTGAAACATCAGCTAACATGAGAAAATGATTAACAATAATTGAAGATTAATTTGGACTTCAAAGGAACAGAGTTGAGATACTGGAAATGTCACAAAATCATGAAATTTGAACCTGGCAAGTGATGTGGTCACCTGGGAGTTGTGAAAACAAACTTCAGTTCCACTTGTTTGTGAAAATGTGGTCCCCAACATCAATATGATGCATCACTGGTACATTAGTGCATAAGAAACAAGAAGAGAAGTTGGTCATTCAGACCATGAACCATGCTTTACCATTAATTAACATCAGAGCTCATCTGACAGCCCTCAACTGCACATTGTCCCCCTGACCCAGAGACAGGGACAATATTCATGGGACGCTGTACAACTCCTAGCCCAGTCCTCTCCCTAACCTGAACACTGTGCTCCTGTCCCCCCAACCCAAACACTGTGCTCCTGTCCCCCCAACCCAAACACTGTGCTCCTGCCCCCCAACCCAAACACTGTGCTCCTGCCCCCCAACCCGAACACTGTGCTCCTGCCCCCCAACCCGAACACTGTGCTCCTACCCTCTAACACGAAGACTGTTCCCCTGCTTCTAATCTGAACTCTGTGACCAACCCCCCCAATCCACGCACAGTGCCCTCACCATCCCCTCCCAGCCAGACACTGTACCTCCCACATAGATACTATGAATCATAGATATGAATCTATAATTCTATGACTCTGCACCCCCCAGCCTTCCTGACCTGGGCACTGCAGATCTTCTAAAGCCCTGAGCCCCTGATACTGGGTCCTGATAGGTCCTCCTTCCTCCATACCAGGCCCTGGCCTGACCCCATAAAATGTGACTACACCCTCAATGAAAAATGTTTTCAATACAGTTTTAAATATATTCAATGCCCTCGTCCTCACTGCTGTCTGTACCTGAGGATTTTAAAGATGAGTAATGTTCCAAGAGAAGGAATTCCTTCTCATCTCTATCTTAAATATTAAGCAAAACAATTTGAAACAAGGAAGGACCATTTCTGGTATCTGTTTTTCCAGAAAGCAATAACTGGTATCAGCAGCATGTAGATATAGATTGTAAATATGTGAAGTAGAAAAGACAAGCAAAAATGTTGTGAATATACGGTGGGATAGGTACTATTTATGAATCGTACGGGCATTCTTGATGCGTACCTGCTCTGATAAAACATACATACAGTGGAACCTATACAGCCATCTTTAGTCTCTTTCCAAATGTAGACTAACCTGCCAATGTATTTTGAATTAAAAAGTAGTCTTCTCAGTGTCACTATCATCCTAAGATTACACTGAAACAAAAAAAATAGGAGCAGGAATAGGCCTTTCAGCCCTTCCAGCTCCCTCCAGCATTCAATATGATCATGGCTGATCATGCAACACAGGTAACTGTTCTCGCTTTCTGCCCACACCCTGTGATTCTTTTGGTCCTAAGAAATATATGTAACTCCTTCCTGAAAGCATGTATTGTTTTGCCTCAGCCACTTTCTGTGATAGAGAATTCGGATGAAGTAACAAGTTAATTTATTTTTATTTGAGCTCATCTGGCTGGCTACAAAGGTGTGATCACAGATAATGACTGAAGTTTTCCAAAACTGAAAATCGAAATCTATTGGATTCATAATATTATATCCAGATAAAATCTTGCATTTCACTGAATCTGGGTGTTGTCAAGACTGATAACAATCCATTATTTACCAGTTCAGTTTTATCCTGTTACTTAAGAAATCTCGTTTCATTGTCAGAAGAAAATGACAATATGTTATTCAAAAGCCAATGAAGAAGCAATAACATTTGCAAGTGCATCAAAAAAGAGAGTTTGCAGTCTCCAGATTGAATGAAAATTCTGAAAACAGGCACTCTGGAAAGTGCATGAGGAACTGTCATGTCACTCAAGACAACTGAGGCCCCAGTCTACCAGCAAATGTGGACTGAAAGATAAAGAACAACAGCTGGAAGGTCTGGCAGAATCTGTGGAGAAAGAAACAGTGTTAACATTTCCAGTAGAATATGACTCTTTTTCAGTGTAAAATGAGAATTACCTGACTGCAAACCAATGTAGAAGAAAGGAAGTAAAAATAAACGTGAAAGGAATATGTTGATTATAAAAAGAGCTTTCAAAGTCTGACTTCACAACGCAACAAAACTAGAGTCATTGGATGATTACAGCACAGAAAGAAATTATTCAATCCACATGCCAGCTCTCTGCAAGAGCAACTGTGCTATTTTCGCTCCCTTGGCCTTTCTACATGGTACTGAAAATCTTTTCTCTTCAGATAATAATCTAATTCGCTTTTGAAAACCACATCTGAATCTGTCTCTTCCACAATCTGCATTCCACATCATATGATCATTTTCTGCGAGTTTTCCCTGGTGTCATCTTTGATTCATTCTTGATTCATTTTTCATTCACTTGAAAATAGTGCGCCCTGCTTCTCAAAACCTCTGCCAATGGGAACAGTGTTTTCCCCTATCTACTCTTCATAGACACTTCATGATTTTAAGCACCTTTAATAAATTTAGTTTCAACTGGTTCTTCTCTGAGGACCTTACTTTTCTAACCTATCCAAGTAACTGAAGTTCGTCATTCTTGAACTGTTTTAATAAACCTATTTGCATACTCGATAATTGGTTCATATTCTTCCAAAAGTGTGGTGCCCAGAATTGGACACAATACTCTTGAGGTTGAAACCAGTGTTGAATAAAGGTTCACCATAACTTTCTTGCTTTTGTACTCTGTGTGGACCCTGCTGGAACCGGCTAACAAAAAGTGGTGATGGAACGTGAAGGTGGAATTTATTCAAAAAGTATTGGAATCAATTATTAAGGAGGCAATAGCAGAATATTTGGAAAATCATAATTTAATCAAGCAGAGATTAAACAAGTTGGTACTCCATTCACTGGAGTTTAGAAAAATGAGAGATGAACTCATTTAAACATGTAGGATTCTGAAGGGGTTTGGCAAGGTAAATGCTTGGAAGGTGTTTCTTCTCAAGAGAGAGTCCAGGACCAGAGGAAATAATCTCAGAATAAAGGGGCACTGGAGATGTGGAGGAATTTCTTCTTAGTCTGATACTGTTTTTAGTATTGAGTTTTCCTAATTATGTAAATATGGTAGACAATCTCAAAGGAACTTTTACTCTTGAGTTACTGATATTTTTTGACCTTTTTAATAAGGCTAATGGCAAAATATGCCTTCCTGCTCAAGGGTAAGATGTCTTGATTATGAATTATGTAAACATTCTATATTCCCTGACACACTTTATACTGTAGTGTTACTTGTAACAATCTATAATGTTTTAGGAAATGTTTAATGTTAAAGTTATTTGATTTGGACTGTATAGCTTCACATTTGGAAGTTGCACCTTTTGTTTTATCAGCTATGGTATTTGAATTGACAGGACAGTGGCACATACAGTCATAGAGTCGTAGAGATACACAGCACGGAAACAGACGCTTCAGTCCAACTCATCCATGCCAACCAGATATCCTAAATTAATTTAGTCCCATTTGCCAGCATTTGGCCCATATCCCTCCAAACCTTCCTATTCATAAACCCATCCAGATGTCTTTGAAATATTACAATTATACCAGCCTTTACCACTTCCTTTGGCAGTTCATTCCATACAAGCAACACCCTCTGCATGAAAAGACCTTGACTATTCACCCTATCCATGGCTCTCATGATTTTATAAACCTTTATAACATCACCCCTCAGTCTCCAACAAGCCAGAGAAAATAGCCCCAGCGTATTCAGCCTTTCCCTATAGCTCAAATCCCCATGTCCAGCTTAAAATCAATGTGATGTTAATTGACAGAAACATGTTCTGTCAAACTAAAGTCTGTTGAGTCACAAAGTTCTCTAGTGCTGGTGGTTCTTTCACATTGATATCTTTGTGTGAGTAAGTATTGGCTTTTTGTCTCTCTGAAACTGCGAATGACATCTGAACATCTTCTGGAAGTGACCTACAGTTTTACACATTAGCATTCTTTCATTATAGCTGAGTATGTTCATGGCTGTAAAACTGTTTTATTCCAAATTGCTGACACTGACTCTTAATTTCTGCTCTTTAACCTATTCTTTGTCTTGCTTGTCACAAGTATTTTTAGAGTGCTTATGCCTTATTATGAAGTGGATAGATTTTGTTGCTCTCATGTAATAATATTGTACTGTCCTCTCAGAATTTGTTCATGAGTTTTGGTTTCTGTTTCCAGACCAATTCCAGTAGCTTTCTCCAAAGCCAAATCCACTTGGACTGTAAAAATCTGAAAAAGACTCATAAATAATTCTAACAATAATTTTGTCAGTTATGAATTCTGACCTCAAAGTTTTACAGTCACAGTTTTCCACTACTGAACTCTCCTGAATGCTGCACTTGTCTGTAAAATCTTATCTTTCAAGAGTTGTACTTGCTGTTAGAATTAAGTTATTGTCAAAAGCTGGAAGAGATTCTTCAAAAAACATCTATGCCTTCTCTTATATACAATGTCATCAGCTGTAAGTCCGATTGAATACAATTTGCTTGTTCAGCTTGAGATTTATTATTTAACTTTAAAGCAATTATATAGCTTAATTAACTCTCAGTAGCAATATTATTTCTTTCTGCCATATCTTCCTAATTCAAATAGTTATTCTTCTTCCTTGAAATTCTGCAGTAACTAAATGCTGTTGTGTTTCCGGCTTTAAAGCTTTTAGTATTGCAGTAAGCTAATGGTGTTTTGTTTTGTTTTGCAATCTTTTAAAGTATTCAGTGTAGCAATGCCGTATTACATACTAATAAAGCTTTCAGTTATGTGAAATAAAACATGCTGTATCATTCTACTGCTTATTGTGGATCTACCTATCCTTTTATGGTTTAAATGGTAGTTTAAACCCTACTATAGGTAAAATGAAGGCTTTTCTGTTTTTTGCAGCCAAGATGATTTTTTTTAACTTTTTTTGTAGGCAAAATGGATTGACACTTTCACAACCTTCAAGGCCTGGATGCAATACACATCCCTTTCACAATTTTCAAAATAAAGCTCTCTGGCTATGACCTTAATAAATCTTCCTGCTAAAATTACCAATTAAATTATTGAACTCCCAATCCTGTCACAGTCATAAAATTCTTCTAGCTTTATTCTTCTGTATGACTTTGGTTTCTCTATCTTTCAAATTGCTGTTTTGTTACATTAAGTATGCCCTGCGATGTTATCACTGCTTCAATTTTGGTATGAACTAAATTCCTGAGCATTGACTTAATTACAGTAGCTGTGTCTTGTGGTTTGTGCTCATTATGACAGTGATGCTCACTGTGAATGTTAAGTGCTCCATCCTTAGCTTTTATCTTTCCCAGCCTTGTCCTTTGTATCATTCATTTAATTTCTTTCCTTTGCTAAACAAAGCCTTCAACTTTCCTCATGGAGCACTGGAATAGGTGCTTTCCAGCAGAACCTCAACTCAGGACTGTGCCGACAAATCCCTCTTCTCTAAAGACTCTGTAAGTGCCAAGTGTGGGTAAATTTTTAAGTTCTTACTAACTCACAATGCTACTCTTGCACCCCTTACTGGGTCTGAAGTGAAGCTTTTAACTTGGAATGCCTCTCTGCCTTGTTCTTCCTTTTATGTGTTCCGCTGACTACTTGTCTGTTCAAGTACCTGCAGCTGCTGTGTATTCTTCAAGCAGTAAAGCATTTGAAGCAGTAAGTTCATCCACCTTCTGAACTGTTTTCTCCAAGGCGTGATGGATTTTTCCCATTGTTGTTACCTTGTGGTATTTAAGCAACAATGTTCACTGCTAATCTTGTATGCTCTGCTGAACCAACCATTAAAAAAAACCAAAAGAACTGCAGATGCTGTAAATCGGGAACAAACAAGTTGCTGGAAAAGCTCAGCAGGTCTGGCAGCATTTGTGAAGAAAAATCAGAGTTTACATTTTGGGTCTGGTGACCTTTCCTCCTTTCTATACTGCGTCTAAGGGCCTATTTGGCTCGCAGTTGAGGATGTACCTTAAGTGAGTCTTAATGAGAAGAGGCACTTGGCATAGCAAGATGTAATTTATTGTATGGTAGCAATTGGTACAAGTTACATTGATTACAATAGCAATAGGTACAAGTTACATTGATTATGGTAGCAATAGGTACAAGTAGGTACAAGTTACATTGATAAATTAAACATAATACAAAGATGATAGAGAGAGACGCTGATGAGATATATTTCAATTGTGATCTTGACCTATAGCAACTTAGGAATTAGTGACTGGAGTAGGCAATTCAGCCTTTTGAGCCCAGTTTGCCATTTAACATGATCATGGCTAATCTTATCCTGGTCACACTTCCACTTTCCTACCTGCTTTCCTGAATAGTCCTTTATCCCGTTTTTCATCAGAAACACATCTATTTCTTTATTGAATCTATTGATTGATTCTGCCTCCACTGCACTTTGGTGCAATGAGTTCCATAGATTTACAACCCTCTGGGAGAAGTAGTTTCTCCCTTATCTCAGTTCTGAACCTACCTCCTCTCACTCTATATCTATGACCTATTGTTTGAGACTGTCCCACAAGGGGGAACATCTGTTCAACATTCACTGTTTAGCATTGTAAATGCCTTAATCAGATGCTCTGTCATTCTTCTGAACTCCAGTGCGTACAAGCCCAAGCTATTCAAACTCTCCTCGTACGACAGCTTTTTCATCCCTGAAATCAATCCGGTGAACTTCCTCTGAACTGCCTCCGGTGTCACCACATCCATCCTCGGGTAAGGAGACCAAAACTGGGCACAATATTCCAGATATGGTCTCACCAACACCTTATATAATTGTAACAAGACTACTTTGATTCTAGGAATGGCGGGTCTGACGTATGAGGAGAGATTGACTCAGTTGGGATTGTTTTCGCTGGAGTTCAGATGAATGAGGGGGAATCTCATAGAGACTTATAAGCTTCTAACAGGACTGGAAAGGATAGGTGCAGGGAGGATGTTCCCAGTGGTGGGTGTGCCAAAAACCAGGGGTCACAGTATGAGGATTCGGGGCAGACTATTTAGGACAGAGGTGAGGAGAGATTTCTTCATCCAAAGAGTGGTGAGCCTGTGGAATTCATTACCACAGGAAGTAGTTGATGCCAAAACATTGAATGTATTCAAGAGGTGACTAGTTATAACACTTGGGGGTGAACGGGATCAAAGGTTATGGAGAGAAATCAAGATTAGGTTATTGAGTTGGACGATCAGTCATGATTATGAAGAATGGCAAAGTAGGCTCGAAGGGCTGAATGGCCTCCTCCTGCTCCTATCTTCTATGTTTCTATGTTTCTAAAATCCAGTCCTTTCGAAATAAATGCCAGGATTCCATTAGCTGTATTTATTATATGTCACACATGCAAACCTACTTTCAGTGATTCATGCACAAAGACACCCAGATCCCTCTTCACTGACACACTTCCAATCTGCTTCCCATTTAAATTATAATTTTCCTTTTTGTTGTTCTGTCCAAAATGGACAACCTTGCATTTATTCACATTAAACTCCATCTGCCAGATTCTGGCCCATTCTCCTAGCCTAGTAATATCCATCTGTAAACTCTTTAACGCCTCACCACTGCCTGCTTTCCAACCTATTTTAGTATCATCTGCAAACTTTTGCTATGTCCCAACTGTCCCTGCTCGCAGATTATTTATATAGACTATGAGTAGTTGAGGTTCAAGAAATGAACACTGCAGCATGCAGCACCCAACTAGTTTCAGTTCTCCATCCATAGAAGGACCAATTTATCCTGACCCCCTGCTTTCTGTCAGTTAGCCAATCCTCTATCCAAGCCAAAACTGTATCCTTAGCATCCTGGGATCTAACCTTCTGGACCAGTCTTTTATGCAGCACCTTGTCAAAAGCCTTGTGGAAGCTTAGATATACTACAACCATTGGATCCCCCCTTATCTACCTTGCTGGTTACATCCTCTACAAATTCCAGCAAGTTAGTCAAGAATGACTTACCTTTTATCAAATTGTGCTGACACTGGTGAATTGAGCTTTGGTTTTTCCAAGTGTTCAGTTATCTCCTCCTTTATGATTGACTCCAGCAATTTCCCCATTGCAGAGGTGAAACTGACTGGACTGTCATTTCCCACTTTTTGCCTGTCTCCATCTTAAAATAATGGTGTCACATTAGCATGTTTCCAACTCATTGGTACCTGTCCATAACTCAGGCAATTTTGGAAAATCATAACAAATGCAGCCACTATCTCATCTGCTACCTCCTTTACACCCCAAGGTGCAGGCTGGACTCTCTACTCCACTTTTTAACCTCTGACATCAACAAATTATGTTCACCTTACAGCAGGCTTCAACTCTAAGCCTTCAAAAATGCCTGGGCATCAGGAGGCAGAACCTAAAGACGCATAACAGGAGATAGGACACATTCCCAGAGCACAGGTTGTATTATGTTAGGTACAGCCATTTGGACATATCAGAATGCTAGTGTCAGAGAGGGGTGAGAGTGTCCAGACTGACCATCACCGCCAAGTCATTGGAAGCTGACACAGAAGAGGAGGAGGAAAGTATGCAGAGGCGGTCAAGGTGGAAGGACTGCCTTGCTGCATCAGTACTTGTCAAACATGTTTTACAATGTAATAAAACACAAATCAATCCTCCTTTCACTCCCATTTCCTCAACCCCCCCATACAATTCCCATGTCCCATTCATGCTAACTCATGGAAATGAATGCCGTCCATCCATACCTCAAACTTTGCCCCTATACCCAATCCCACCCCTCATAACCACCATGCCAATCTATGTGCCCCCATATTTGCCATCACGACATCTCATGCCCTACCAACCTATAACACTGTACCTAGCTGTCTTTTTAGTACCAATTCATGCCAACTCATGTTACCAACTCACTACCTTACACTTACAATGCTAACTTACCAAGCACCCTTCATGGACTAAGCTCAAGACCCATCATAAAATGCGACAAAATTAAATTTTATCTATTAAATAATTCACCATTTATAAATAAACTCTCATTGATTAAAAAGACTATTAAAAAGACTTTATTTAATCCCTTTGAAATTTGTAGTGCCTCTGCAAAGAGTTGATAACCACTTGGATTTGTCAAACTATGAACTAATAGGCAGTTCAATGTGACATTGAAAGATTATGAAATCAGCCATTCAGCATTAATCATATGATAATAATTTTCAGGTTTATGTAAACAGGCAGAGTTAGACAGCAAGCAATGATTTGATGATGTTTGAAACAGATTTTCCAAATATTTAAAGTGCAGGAGTTTTAAATGCCTTTTTAGCTCCTTTTGATAATTCGTTTTGACAGTTCTATTGATAGGCCCAATGAGTTTAAGTACTTGCTATTTACATTTGTGTAAGGACACTTTACCTCTCCTAAAGGTGTCCTGGGGCAATATCCGAAAGAATACTTCACTATCCTAGAAGCTCTGCAAAACGTAGATCTGATCTCATAGGCTTTCATCTGCACAACTTGAGCTTCCCACTCCTGGCTCATGAGAATCCCAATTGGAGGCAGCTGCCTCTCTGAACCATGGATGTGTAATTTTGAACTTTTGAAAATGAGAAGATCTGTGTTCAGGGGTAGAACCTCTGGCTTCTGGCCTTTAGAACTGTTTTTTACAATGAATGGAGATCCTCACCATTATTGTACAAAATCAGGCCTTACTCTTAAAGTTGTACAATCAATCTCCCCATTTAAATGAATGGGGCAATGAAAACCATTAGAAGTTATAGTTTATGTATTTATTATATCAATTCAAGATTATAGATACCTTTACAATAAATAGAGGTAGAACGATTTTTGTTAGAGAAAGAAATCAAAGATTATTGGGAGGAGATGGGAGTGTGGAATTCATAATACGAGCAGATTAGCTGTGATTTTACTGAATGGCAGAGTAAGTTTGACAGGTTGAAGAGCCTTCAGCTCCCAGTTTGTATGTTTCTAAATGTCTGGCTAACACCACAGAGACCAATTTAAGTGGCCAGGCCAACAAGGTGCCTTCCTAGTGTGAACACTCCATCAGCTTATCCTGTGTTTCCTTGGAGGAGGAGGAAGATTCTTCAATATCATTATATCCACATCCAGTTTCTCATGTTAACAGAAGATAGTGTTAGCCTTGCTGCATCAGGTAAACACCTTTGAGCGAAAATCACACCAGTACGCATGATTTCCCTTGAATAGTTTGGTTTTCCTTAATCTATGGTTTTCATCATCCCAGGATAAATTTCATAGAAAGTGTTGACTGCGATGTTTATGTATTATATCAATGTCCAGCAGAGGGAGCGAATGCCTGGATGTATTATCCTATCCATTCATGAAGCATTTAGCTGCAAGTAAAATTAAAGTATCTCATAACTATGCTGAATAGGTGCAGTTGCTGTGGGGTTGTGACTGGTCATAGGCACTAGTGAAAAAAAAAAGCATGATAGCAAATTGGCCTTTTTCATTATAACTCCGGAGGTGAGGTGAGAATAAGTGTCATTGACATCAAGGCTACGTTTGACTGAATGTGATACTTTGAGTCCTAGCAAAACTGAGTAGAATTTGGAGAAAACCCTCTGCTGGTTGGAGTACTACCTAGCAAATAGAATGATGGCTGTGCTTTTTGGAGGTCTGTTATCTCAGCTCCAGGACATGTCTGCAGGATTTTCTCAGGGTAGTGTCCAAGACCAAACCATCTATAGCTGTTTCATCAATGACCTTCCGTCCACCAGAAGGTCATAAGTGGAGTTTATTCATTGATGATTGCACAATGTTCAGCACAATTTGTGGCTCCTCAGATACTCCAAGCCTAAATGTAGTAAGATCTGAAAAATATTCAAGCTTGGGCAGAGAAGAGACAAGTAACATTAACACCACACAAATATCAGAAAAGGACAATATTCAATGAGAGAGAATCTAACAATCACTCCTTGGTACTCCATTTCATTACTATTACTAAAACCCCCATTATCAACTACCATCGACCAGAAACTGAACTGCTGTGACTACAAGAACAGGTCAGATGCTAGGAATCTTGCAGAGAGTAACCCATCTACTGATTCCTAAAGTCTGTCTGCCATTTAAAAGGGGTAAATCAGAAGTGTGATGGAATATTCCCTGTTGAGTGGATGAGTGTAGCTCTAACAACACTCAAGAAGCCTGACACTCTCTGGGACACAGCAGCCCACTTGGTTGGTGCCACATCCACAAATATCTATTCTCTCCACCACCAATGCTCAGTACCAGCAGTGTGGAGCATCTACAAAATGCAATGCAAAACTCCACCAATGCTCCTGAGACCTTCCAAATCAACAACTACTATCATTGAGGAGGCCAAGGACAGCACATATATAGGAATGCCATCACCTAAAACTCCCCCTGCAAGTCAGTCACCATCTTGACTTAGAAATATAATCGCCGTTCCTTCAGTTTGGCTGGGTCAAAACCTAGGAACTTCCACTCTAATGGCAAAATGGGTGTACCTACATCAAATAGACTGAAATTATTCAAGAAGGCAACTCACCACCACCTTCTCAAGGACAACTAGTACCTGGGCTATGAATGCCGATCCAGCCGACAATGCACACATCCTTGAAATGAATTTTAAAGAAGAGAATCAGACAGTACGTATGCTAGTTCACTATTATCGATTTTATGTTGTCGCTGAGATCTTGATTTCACCTTGACTGACATTGGAGAGAATTATTTTTTCTTCAGTATTATTTAATTCGTGTTCCTAAACATAGCTATGGGACTATAATTTATAAGAAGGATATAAATCTCAAATCTTATCAAATCTCAGGCAAGTGGAGAAGTTGGGAAGGAGAGATCTTTATGGTAACCTCAATAAGTGTGGAGAGTGAACCCATTCTGTTGGCATTGCACTGCTTTGCAAACTGACCATACAGCCAAATGTGCTAAACCAACACCCATGGCAAGCAACAGTATTCATAGTGAAAGGAAATAATGGTAGAAATATGCAATAATTGGGAAAAAAAAGATAAAAGCTTCTAGTTCATCAGCTAGCAGGATTATGTTGCAGAAGCCCTTTACTGACTGACCCAAACAAAAGAGAGAAGAGCAGGCAAGAGCATAAATATGCTGCTTACTTTTATCCAGAGGCAGCTAAAGTGCTTAATAGCTTGCTAATGGATTTTAAGATATTGAAAACATGTTATTTTCAGGATATCTTCCTTTCTGGATAATTAGTTTCTCCACTCTCATTAGTTTATTGTATAATTTGTGCTCTTATGAGAGACTTGCCAGCAGCTGGGCTTCCCAATGGTTTATAATTTATTACCTCACATATAGCCATGTTGAATTGTTACCTTCAGTTTGTTGCAGATTAGTTGCATCAGCCAAGAGTGGATTGAGCTGTGAAGTGTGAAGTTCTCTTACCAGTCCTGTCATGTACCATTCCCTTCTGTGTGTACACCTGGCCCTGTAAATTTTCTGTGTTTTTGTTTTGAAACCAGCTTGAATGTTTTATTTTTTGTTTTATTTATACAGAAGTGCAGATAATGATAATGTTAATGTTAAACAATGCATCAAAGAAATGTGGTAACGAGCAATGTGCACATTATTCATTTTACAAAGGAGGCGTCAAACATAGGTGGGTTTGTCAGGGAGTCTGCAGGTGCCTTGAAGCCCTTGAGAAATCTTATAACTAAAGCTCCAGAAGGATAAAAGGAAAGATCGCAGCATTCCAAATGTCAGTGCCTAGTGGGAGAGACAAAAGAAAGGCCAACCTGTCAAGGTGAAGCTGTCAACCACTTCATTTCAAAAGTCAGTGAAAAGTAGGAATGATCTGTAAAAATCATGGAGTCGATTTTTCAATGTAGGGATTTCTGTTTTCTGAAAGAACTGCTTAAAAATGGACTGTTTTGCTGTTAACATAATTTTCAATTTGTTCTTTCAAAGATGTACGTCATCATCATTTGCCTATGAGGCGGAGGGTGCCCATTTAACCCATTTGAAAGGTCAAAAAATACATTAAAATAAAAACCAAAGGAACTGCGGATGCTGTAAATCAGGAACAAAAACAAATTTGCTGGAAAAGCTCAGCAGGTCTGGCAGCATCTGTGGAGGAGAAAACAGAGTTAACGTTTTGGGTCCGGTGACCTTTCCTCAGAACCTCGGGTCACTGGACCCGAAACATTAACTCTGTTTTCTCTTCCACAGATGCTGCCAGACCTGCTGAGCTTTTCCAGCAACTTTGTTTTTGTTCCCAAAAAATACATTATCCAACTTAATCTCTTTCTTCCAGTTCTGCACCTATTGCCCAAAAGTCTTTCTTATCAGCTTTTTCTATGATTCACAGATATTCAGTGGAGGCGATGGCTTTGAGGTATTATTGTTAGATTATTAATCCAGAGACCCAGGTAACATTCTGGCGATCCAAGTTTAAAGCCCACCATGGCAGATGGTGGAATTTCAATCTGATAGAAATCTGGAATGAAGTGTCTAATGATGACCATAATACCATTGATGATTGGCCAGAAAAACGCAGCTGGTTCACTAATGTCCTTTATGGAAGGAAAGTGCCGTCCTTATCTGGCCTACATGTGACTTTAGACCCACAGTAACATGATTGACTCTTAACTGCCTCCTGAGCAATTCGGGATATGTAATAATGCTGATCTAGCCACGAATGCCCACATCACATAAATTAATTTAAATATATATGTATTTTCCTCTCTTCGTGTCTTGTAGTGGAATTGTAGCACTTGGGGAATATGCCTTCATGTAACACTGCACTTGGTCTCAGTGGCAGTACCTTGAACACTTGTCCTTTAGCTACAAAAACAGAATTTGCTGGAAAAGCTCAGCGGGTCTGTGAAGAAAAGATCAGAGTTAATGTTTAGGGCCCAGTGACCCTTCCTCAGAAGGATCCTACCTTTAGCTATATTTCTCATGAAAGTAACCAACAGATATGAACAAACTAATGTGAGCTCCTTATCAAAGGATGATTCATTACTAATTCCAACACAAGGAGAAGGTCTCTCAGTTCCTTTTTTCAATCCAAGTGTTTCTTCACATACACTTTATTCTCATTGGAGAATAATGGAGAGGGGGTGGAAGGATTCCCAGGCTGACTATTATTTGATTGAATCACATCATGAACGCTCATTTCATCAGCAACAAGTGCTGGCATGGGATTTAAACCTGGAACTTCTGACCTAGAGGTAGGGGCCCTACGCTCTCTTCCAGTAGCAGTAACAGAAACCATTGCAAACTATGCCCAAACCTCAGCGAACATATTTAACTACATAAATTATTACATGCCAAAAAAATCTTTTCACTTTATTTTCACTGAATTTCCACCTTGTTGTCACATGACCAGGCTAAACTGGGAGTCATTTCTAATTCTGCGGGTGACTAGTGGAAAGTAGCGACAAGGAAGCATTTGACAATGTCAGTAAGGAAGAATTCTGAAGGAACTTACACCCACTTCAAGAAGCAAGACATCTTGATACGACAAATCATTGAGGTTGTGAGAGCTGGAGAAGTAGATGATCAAGCCTTAGATAGTGTTGTGTTTGAGTGTTTTTATTTCCAGAAAATTGTAACATAACATCTGATCAAAATCCCTTAAACAGTTTTTGAAAATGAAGCATTATGAAGCATGTGAAACATTGTCTAATGCCTTGATTGTTTTATCATTGTTGCTGTCTTGACACTTTGTCATTTCTCTGCTTTTCGTGACCTTTATAGGCCTCCTAAGCCAGCTCCTCCTGGTAACTTTTCCTTCAAATAATAGATCATTGACAGTGCATTAATCTCTATATTCACCAGGTCAAAACTTAGATGGCCAGCAGGAGGAGAGTCACAGGACAAGGGTGAATTGAAGTAAGTGAAGGAAAGGGGAAGGGTACGATACATGAGAGGCTGATGCCACCTTCCTCCACATTTGTTTAAGTCAGGGAGCCAGATCTCCTGGCCCTGATTTGAAGAGAGAGAAACAATTGAGCTGGTTGTTAAGGCCATCAATGGATCTTACTACAAGTTTTACAGAAACATAAGAGTTTGCTTGAAGGCGTCTTGGAGCCAATTGAATAGAGTGCTGAGGGTTAGAATATTGAATCCTTAGATAGAATACTGATTCTAAGCTGTGTTGACAATTCAAACAGCTGCAATCATAGACTTCACTGGATATGATTTCTGATGAGGTTGTTCAGATAAGCCCTGATGTGAGGACAGTCTTCCAATATATTGCTGAAACCATCAGCGCTGTTCGTCGCTAGATAAGAGGGCATGGAGACAAGGATTCTCTGAATGTAGTCAGTACAAGTATGTCCATGGTAGGTGGGGATCAGAATAGCAGTACTTCTAATCTACTCATTCATCCACTGCCACAATGGTGTAGCAGCAGAAGGCTGTCCCTCCAACTCAACAAAATAGGCGACAGCCATTTTGTGGCTCATTTTTTAGGCAATGCTTTGACAAATCAGAGTCAGCTTGCTTGGCTTAAAACTTAAACAAATCTTGGCAGTTAACGAAAGATATCCAGGCTCGGGGTGACAAGTAGCAGGTAACATTCAGACCACACAAATGCCAGGCTATGACCATCACCAATAAGAGACAATCTAACCACCACCCCTTGACATTTATTGGGTGTTACCATCACTGAATCCCCCACTATCAACTTCCTGGGGGTTACCATTGACCAGGAACTCAACTGGACTCACCATATAAATACAATGGCTAGAAAAGCAGCTCAGAGACTAGGAATACTGTGGCAAGTTATTCACCTCCTGACTCACCAAACCCTGTCCACTATCTACAAGGCATATGTCAGGAATGTGGTTAAATACTCCCCACTTGTCTGGATGGATGCAGCTCCAGCAACGCTCAAGAAGTTTGACACCATCCAAGACAAAGCAGCCCACTTAATTGGCACTACATCCACAAGCAACTACTCCCTCCACCACCGACACTCACTAGTAACAATGCATACTATCTACAAGATGTGCTGCAGAAATTCACCAAAGATCCTCAGACAGCACATTTCAAACTCATGACCACTTCCATCTATAGTGGCAAGGGTAGCTGATACATAAGAACATCACCATCTGCCAAAATCCCCTCAAAGTCTCTCACCATCCTGACTTGGAAATATGCCAACATTTGCTGTCACTGGGTCAAAATTGTGGAATTCCCTCCCTCATGGCATTGCGAATCAACGTAAAGCACATGGACTGCATGGTTCAAGAAGGCAGCTTATCACCACCTTTTGAAGGCCATTTAGGGACAGGCAACAAATGCTGCCCAGTGATGTCCACATCCCCCAATGAATAACTAAAAACTGTCATCATTAGCTCATGCATCAAGCATATCGACACGTTTATCAGTAAGATCCCACATGCCATTCAATCAGCTCTCTCCTCACACACAGCATAAATGTTGTATTCCTTTATATTGCTATTTTTGGTAAGTTGTCTTGATGAGTGCTTTGACAAAGTACCTTATGGAGGTCAGAGTGATGTGAACACTAGTGGGATTTATGGCAGAATCAGAAGATGAGTCTGATGAGGCCTATCTCGACATCAGGAGCATCTAACTATACCATTTATGCATTGCCAAGTGGTGAGGCAAGTTTCTTGCTATGGAACAGGGGGATTTCAATTAAAGGAGATTACAGCTTGTTAAATGCCTTATTAACATCATGGCTAACCTCAGTAACCTCAGCTTCCCATTTTACCTAATCTATCAAGCAAGCTAGACATGAGGAATTTTTGACATGGAAGTCACCCGGGTAGCTGACAACTTCAATTCATTTCTGGCTGCGACCGCCTTCAGCACCAATCAGTTTCTCAGTGCGCCAGCCACAGAGATCCTTTGTACATAGTCACTGGCATCCAATAGTTACCAGCCCTCATGACTGCCATGACACCTCCCTACCCAGCTGCAGGCCCTATAAGAAGCACAGATCCACGTGTTACACTGGCGACTTGCGGTGAAGGACTGAACCAGGCACACTTTGCTTGTGGGATAGGCACCAGCTTGTAGATTGGACCAGACTTCATCTTGGGACTGCTCATTTACTCTGTTAGTGCTCACTCATTTAGCACCACCCATATGCTCACAGCATCCATGCCTTGCCAGAAGCTATCAATACCACTGTATTAACATGTTCTTTAGTGCAATCTCACAGCCAGGTTGCTTGTCATGTTTGCCAAATGGATCTGTCTGCAACTGGGGAGAGGGACGGCTTACTGTATGGCACAATGAGATATCAATCTAACATCCACAGCATGTGCTAGCTGTCTGCACTGTAAACATACTACATGCTCATTCAACCAAATGGCTATGTTAGAAACAGGATGGGAGAAAGTCCTCATCCAGATAAGGGGTAGGGGGAATGCATCTTGTCGGGGGGTCCCAGTACCATCAGTCCCACTCACAGTCCAGGGGTTTGTCCATAGATAGTTATCCACTGCTCATTGTCAGGCCATCTCATTACAGTCCAGGGTGTGAATGACAGCCCCTATAGGGCCAGCACCAACAGGCAGTGGAATTGCATATTGTCAGTGGGAGGGCTGCAAACACAGTGGGCAGGGTTTGATCAGTCATATCAAGGATATGCTTGCCAAAGTTGGTCAGGGGTCTGTGGCAATTACAGTGATTCCTGAGGTCGTTGATCATTCCTGGTGTTATTTCCTTGTGGTGAGGTCTGTGCTGCAGCCTTGGCAAGAGTACTTGGAAACAGTCATCTAGACTTGAAACGTTAGCTTGCTCTCTCTCCATAGATGCTGTCTGACATGCACAACAGTATTTGTTGTTTTCAGACTTGGAAATGTAGCTGGCTTCCCCCAGGTGAAGGATGCCATTGACTACGTACATGTTACACTAAAAAAGCCGTATCACAATGCTGCAGAATTCATCATCAGGAGGGGTTTCCATTTGATTAAGGTGCATGTCATCATTGGTACGGCTTCCTTCAGATGTGTGCCCTCTACCCTGGCAGCTGCCACATCTCCTACTCCTGGAGCACAGTCGTGTACCTGGTGCATTTCAGGGTCCACTCGACTTGCAAATCTGGTTGCTGAGGGAGAAGGGCTACCCGCAGCAACCCAGGCTGATGACACCATTGTGCAACCTCCTGGTACATGAGGAGCACAGATATAATGTCCCCCATGTTTTGTCTAGGGCCATGGTGAAACAGAGGATAAGGCTACTGAAGATGCAGTCTCACTGCTTGTACTGGTCTGAGACAGCCCTCCCGTATATCTGGACAGAGTCATAGAGTCATATAACATGGAAACAGACCCTTCGGCCCAACTTGTTCATGCCAACTCAGTTTCCTAAACTGATCTAGTCCCATTTGCCTGTGTTTGGCCCATATCCCGTCTAAACTTTTCCTATTCATGTACCTGTTCAAATGTCTTTTAAATGATGTAACTGTACCCACCTCTACCAACTCCTCTGGCAGCTCATTCCATATATGCACCACCCTCTGTGTGAAAAAGTTGCCCTGCAGGTCTTGTTTAAATCTTTCCCCTCTCACTTTAAACCTATGCCCCCTTGTTTTGGATTCATCTACCTTTGGGAAAAGATCTTGGCAATTCACCTTATCTGTGACCATTATGATTTTCTAAACCTCTATCATGTCACCCCTCAGCTTCCTAAGCTCCAGGTAAAAAAGTCCCAGCCTATACAGCCTCTCCTCATAACTCAAATGCTGCAGTCTCAGTAAATCTAAATTGTAAATCTAAATGTCTTTTAAACGTAACTGTACCCGCATCCTTCGCTTCCTCTGGAAGTTCATTCCACACACAAATCACTCTCTGTGTAAAAACATATCCCTCTTGTCTTTTTAAATCTTTCTTCTCTCACCTTAAAAATATGCCCCATAGTCTTGAATCCCCTACCCTACATAAAAGGTACCTGTTATTCACCTTCTCTATACCCCTCATGATTTTATAAACCTCTATAAGGTCACTCCTCAACCTCCTATGCTCCAGTGAAAAATGTCCCAGTCTACCCAACCTCTCTCCATAACTCAAACCCTCCATTCCCAGCAACATCTTGGTAAATCTCCTGAGCCCTCTCCAGCTTAATAATATCCTTCCATAACAGGGCGAACCAGAATTGAATACAATACTCCAGATGAGGCCTCACCAACATCCTGTACAGCCTTGATATGATGTCCCAACTCTTATACTCAAAGGTCTGAGAAATGAAGGCAAGCATGCTAAATGCCTTCTTAACCATCCACCTATTTGTGATGCAAATTCAAAGAATTATGTACCTGAACCCCTAGGTCTCGCTGCTGTAAAACACAACCCAAGGCCCTACTTTTAATTGTATAAGACCTGCCTGTGGTTTGTTTTACCAAAACGCAATACCTTGCATTTATCCAAATTAAAGCCACCTGCCACTCCTCAGCCCATTGACCCAATTGTTCAAGATCTCTTTGTAACCTTAGATAGCTTTCTTCATTGCCCACTATGCCACCAATCTTGGTGTCATCTGCAAATGTGCTAACCATGCCTTCTACATTCTCATATAAATCATTTCTGTAAATGATGAAGTAATTTACTTGTATTTTCTTAACAAAGGATTTCTCTTCAATTGTGTTGCAATATTTGATCTTTCAGTAAAGAAATATTAAAGAAGTTAAGATACGATGGAGTCATAGAGTAATACAGCATGGAAACAGGCCCTTCGGCCCAAACTGGTCCATACTGACCATGGTGCCCACTCAGCTAGTTCCAAATACCCACATTTGGTCTATATTCCTCTAAAACCTTCTCATCCATGTACCTATCCCAATGTTTTTTAAATGTTGCTATTGTACATGCCTCAACCACTTTCTCTGGCAGCCCATCCCATATATGCACCCTTCTCTGCTTGAAGAAGTTGCCCCTCAGGTCCTTCTTAAATCTTTCCCTTCTCACCTTAAACCTATGCCCACTAGTTTTCAGTTCCCCATCCCTGGGAAAAAGACTATATGCATTTGTCTTATCTATGCCCCTCATGATGTTATTTGCCTCAATAAGGTCACCCCTTCCAAGGAATAAAGTCCTATCCTGGCTAACTTCTCCCCATAACTCAGGCCTACTAGTCATGGCAACATTCTCATAAACACCTCAATAAGGTCACCCCTCATTGTCCTACATTCCAAGGAATAAAGTACTATCCTGGTCAACCGCTCCCTATAGCTCAGGCCTACAAGTCCTGACAACATCTTTGTAAATATCCTTTGCACACTTTTCACTTTAACTATGTCTTTCCTATAACAGGGTGACCAAAACCATACACAATACTCCAAGTACGGCCTCAGCAATGACTTATGCAACTGTAACATAACGTCCCAACTTTTATACTCAATGCCTCGACCAATGAAGGCCAGCATGCTAAATGCATTCTTCACCACCCTGTGGACCTGTGACATCGCTTTCAATGAACTATGAACTTGTATCCCTAGGTCCCTCTACCACACATCACTCCTCAGGACCTTACCATTTACTGTATAAGTCCTACCTTGGTTTGACTTTCCAAAGTGCCACACCTCACACTTATCTGTATTGAATTGCATTTGCCAATCCTCAGTCCACTTCCCCATCTGATCAAGATCCCTCTGTAATTTTTGATAATATCCCTTGCTATCAACGATACCTCCTAACTTTGTATCATCCACAAACTCACTAATCATGCCTTGTACATTCACATCTAGATCATTTATGTAAATAACAAATAACAAAGGTCCCAGTACCGTTCCGTGTTGCACACCAATAGTCACAGGCCTCCAGTTAAAGAAGCAACCATCACCCTCTTCTTCCTGCCATCGAGCCAATTTTGAATCCAATTGGCTAGCTCTCCCTGGATCCCATGCGACCTAACTTTCATGACTAGGCTGCCTTGTGGGACCTTATCAAAGGCCTTACTAAAATCCACATGGCCAACATCCACTGCCCTACCCTCGTCTATCCTGTTGGTTACCTCTTCGAAAAACTCTAATAGATTTGTCAGACATGACTTCCGCACTCAAATCCATGCTGACTATCCCTATCAGACGATGTGGCACAAGCTTTTTCTTTAGAAATAAGCTATTGTCTGTGCAACTTGATTTTGAAAAAATAAGACTGATAGCTTTTTCTGAGAATGTCATTCAAAATTTTGTAAAATCAGAATTCATTTTGTTTTAATTACTTACCACAGCTGTCAGGAGGCCTGCCATGTTCTGTTTATTTGTTATCATTTTAGAATTAAAAATGAGGCATAATGTTTGAATGAAATGTGTGTAATCATGACTGCCACACTGTGTGTTTGCCTTACAATTAACTTATTGAGTACTATCAGTCAGCTTGTCAATTCATACCATTTTCCCAAGCCATTTCTGGCCAATACTGGTCACCCTCACCACTAATTTCAAAGAAAGCTGCTTCCAAAGGTCTGACAATCTTTGTGGTATGGATTTCACCTTTCTTGACTAGTTTTATTCCAGTGTAAGACGTATGGGATATCGAGAGTCCAGTAATGTTGTTAGTATCAAATAGACCTAGTAACCAATCACATTGAAGAATTGACAGATAACAAACCAGGAAATAAAAACTACTGATCATCCTTCACTTTTCAAGCATTCTGGTGAGCAAAATAAAGGTCAAGAAGTATGCATAGGATTAAGTTAGTAGATTAATTGTCATAAATATGTTTTAAAGATTTTTTTGTTGTAATAGAGATAGTTGACATTTCACAAATATAAAATTAAGTTTTCATGGCCAGAAAGATTGTCCGAAAGCAACTAAGAATTATTATTCCATTAAATATACCTCTTTCATGGAGGCATAAGTTTTTCAGGAGTTTTTCCAACAAGACTAACAATGTATAGAGTGGAAATTAATATTAAATCGAGTGATTTTAAGATTTCTGTCTGTTAGAATAGTACGCTCTGTGGAGGAGGAGGAAATCATTTACAACAGCTTTTGGATTTACTTCTTGCATCACCATATGCGCACTTAAATGCAGAAATCTAGATGTTGCTGTCAGTTTCACAGTTATAATGGCAGTCAACACTAACAGTTTTGGTATCACTTAGAACCACCAAAAAATGGAATAAGTGTCCTTAGCAAAAATAAATATATGATCTAGGGAGCAAGGAAGTAACATCTTTGCAATCCCAGGTTACCTTATCACCCAAGTAGCTTTGTGACAATGTAATTCAAATACTTACAGATGAAGACAAACTTCTACAGGACTGACTTGCTGAAAATTATCTATAATTGACCCAACTTTTTACAGAAACATTTTGAGCCAATTAACATGACTTAGCTATCTGATGGAGGTTATTTGATCTAACCTTAAGTTCATTTGCAGAAGAGTTATAATGCTACAGATGCACATAGCGCTTCAATCCAATGTGGCACTTTTTGTTTCATCTCCTGACAATTTATTTGGGCATCACTGCAATTCTGGTTGATCAGCTTTCTCTATGTCAGTTACCCATTCCTTTTCCAATCTCCATCGGCACCATATCTTTTCATCTGGTCTTAGGGCTACCTCTTCTTCTCTAACAGTCTCATCTCCATCATTTGTCTCGCTGTGTTTCCTCTCTTGCTCCAGAATCGTTGACCATGTCATTTTAAACTTTTCTCAGCTCATTTTTATGATATTTCCTCATGGACTCTATTATGCACGGATTCCTGATTTTGTCCAATCACATTATTCCACATATCTATCTCAGCAACTGCATCTCATAGGACTAAGTCATTCTTCCTCTTTTTTACTCATAGGGTCATACAGCACAGAAACAGACCCTTCGGTCCAACCAGTCCATGCCAAACATAAATTAACTAGTCCACCTGCCTGCTCATGGCCCATAGTCCTCCAAATTTTTCCTATTCATGTATCTATTCAAATGTCTTTTAAATGTAATTGTACTGCATCCTATTGCCCAAGTTTCTGCACTATAGAACAAGGCCAGTCTCACAACCTACTTGGAGATATTTCCTTTCAGTTTCTGTGATACCTTTCTTTCACATAATACTCACCTGCTGCCCTTCCAATGAGTGCCACCAGACATAATTCATTGCTTAATTTTCATACTTCCATCTTCTTTTGCTACTCAAGTTAGGACCTTAAAAGTACTCAATTCCTCCAAGTTTTCAACCGTAATCTTTATAACCTCACTCTAATCTGCTCCCCTAGCTCAAATTGGAAGTCCATACATTGGTTCTGACTTCTTTTAAGGTCCATCATCACATCTTCTGATATTGCAGCAGTGTCAATGTTGCCTCACTGCCAGCTAGAACACTGCTCAAAGTCCACCATTCATATTACTTAGGCGGGACTATTAATCCCGTGAGGATGAGGCTAATTGTCTGAGGCCATGGGTTCAAATCTCCCAGTGGCAGCAGAAATTTAAATTTGGCTAATCAAATTTGGAATTGAAAACGAGGGCAGGATTTTCCCCACCCAATTTGTGGTGGAGAAAGTAGCTGGAGAGGAGGTAATTGGACAGGTTGGCATTGGGGGGTGAAGGGGGAATAGACAAAGAAACAGAAACTATGACTCACACATGCCATAAAAGCTAGAGTGCAGTTATTACCAGAAAATGCAGAACAAGCAGAGTGTTTTTTTTTGGTAAACCGGAAGTATGTCACTTGTGAAAACAACCTTTCATAATGTGTTTCAATTGAGAGTGAATTCCTAACCAACAAAGGACATACTCAGTTGTGATAAAATGGTATAATTACTATAAGTACGTGTGACAAACTTAACCCTATGTTGATTAAAAGATGCATATGAACTACACCATTGGACATGCATAATAGTAAGTAAGTGTAACTGGTTTAGGGTAGCTTATGTGTGATACTTGGCTACATGTGATAGATCCCCTTTGCATATGCTCGAATGAACCAGTGAACAAATCTACTTGGGCCTCATCTAAGTCACTTCAGCAATTAGTATTAGAGCCCACCACTGAATGTAGCCTGAAGCTATGAGCCGCACAGCCTTGTCCTCTTTAAACAGACCAAATAGGGGTTTGTGGTCTATTATTATCACAAATTTTCATCCATAAAAGTATTAGTGGAACTTCTGGGCTTCAAATATGACCACCAATCCTTCTGGTTTCTGCCTCTACTTTTGTCCATAAGGCAATTGGCACTGGCTGGGCCTGGCAGAATAGTGAAATTGCTTCCTGATCAACATGCAAGGTGGCTTTGGCTCCTCTGATAGTTCCAAGACCTTCCTGAAAGACTTCCGGGTATTTAACTAGAACTTCACTCAAAAAGTAATTTTCTAATTGAAAAATTATGTGCCAATCAAGCGAATCTCTCACAACCAATTTCACTTCAACAAGCTTGGGTCTGAGCCTTTTACTACAACCACAGATAGCTGAACTAGCTGCTTTTCGGAAGAGACAGGAACCAAAGTTGTACATTGGTATACATTATCAGACTAGCTGACATTTTCTGCAAACTTAAAGCTTGGAGTCCAGAGCGAATTTTGTCAAAAATTGGTTCTGCAATCACTGATACTGCTGCGCCAGTATCGATCTCCATTAGAACTGAGTGACTATTTAACCATATGTTTATTTCAATTGGTTCTGACATGGATGTTGCTAAGCAATTTAACTGTTCCAAACCAGATGTAGGTGGACTTTCCAGGGTGTGCACCCTCCGGAATATTATGTTATCTTACTCAATTTAGGTCTAGTGGGACTCTAGCTGTCTCGAGTCTGCATTCTAGCAGCAACTACAATGACTTTCTGGCCAGATCCTAAAGTAAACTTTAACCATTTGGCTGAGGCTTGGCTTTGCTTTGGGGATTTGCTGTGGGCCGACATAGAATCCCTCTGTTCAGGATATGTCCTGAGTGAAGCTATGCAATTTCCTGCACTCAAGTGGTGCTCCCCAAGCTCAGTCCGACTGGTGAGGGTGTCCACTTCCATTGGAATACCCTGCAATCCATATGCTCCACTTGCTGCACTTTCCAATGATAAAACCAGTTGCAGTCAAGTTAGGCGTCAGCTAGTAGGTGCTTTTGCATAGTTACATCATTAACCCCACATACCAAACAGTCTTGCAGCATCTCATTACGTGTTAAACCAAAATCACCTGCTAGTCATCTTAACCCAGTCAAGAATCCCGATACGTATTCCCCTGGTTCTCAAATTGCCGAGTAAAAACAAAAGCATCTCAGAATTAGAGGAGGCTTGATATTCATGAACTAAGTCTATCAATTCTGAAAGATTTTAGTATCTGGCACCTCAGAGAAAGTTAGGCTCCTAATAACTGTAAAAAGCTGCAACTCTACCAGGAGAATTACTCACCCCTTTTCGTCTGCCATAACGTTGTTTGCCTGGAAAAAATAACATATTCTTTCCCCATAATGGGCCCAATCCTCAATGACTAGATTGAACAAGTCAGGCTTCCCAAACACAGGCATGATGTAAGAAATGTTTACCCCAACTCAAACATAACTGCTGTGAGAGTTTCTTCAGGAAAGTGCTTCACTCTCGATGCCACTGAAATAAGTCAACAGAGTCCAATATCCTGTCATCAAGTCACCCTTTATTTACACATGAGCAGTCCTTGGCTGTAGTATTGTGTTTTCAGTGTCAGCTCTCAGAGTGTCAACATCTTTGACATCCCTGTTTACATCTGTCAACCAGGGCTCCCTGATTGGATCAGATTAACAGCCCCAATCAGGGAACTCATATTCTGTGAGGTCCACCTGGTTGACCTTAATACAATCACTACAGTCCCTGCTGCCATGTCTAAACTCATGTCCCATTTCCTTGTGATTCCTAATCCCAGAAACTATTCCAAACAATAGCAACCATTGTTGCCTGTGATCCTCCCTCTGAGTTTCTGGTGAATGGTGCTGCCAAGTTCGGGCAATGTTGGCAGCAGGCGGGACTTCCCGCACTGGCTTCCGAATTATTGCAGAAATTACACCAGCAGCCACACAGCCTGCCCGATTCTGCGGCAATCAGGCTGCCTTCTGAACAAAGGTTGGCTGTGGGCTTCTTTCCACGAAACCTTCCCACTTTTGGACTTAGTCTCTAAATGGTAAAATTCTACCCCTAGTCTCAATAATGGTAAGTATAAAACCATCATCAGTTGGTTCATTAATTTCCTTTATGGAAGAAAAACTGCAATTCTTACCAGGTCTGGCCTACCTTTGAATCTAGATCCACAGCAAAATAGTTTATTCTGATTTGTCCTCTGAAATGACCCAATAAGGCACTCAGTTCAAGGCCAATTAGGGATGGGTAATAAATGCCAACAATACCCACAGTCCATGAAAATATGAAAAAAAATGACATGAAGCCTGCAAAGTGGGTAGGAGCTGCAGGTGCCGAAGATTAAATGGTCATGTCACCCCACTTGATCTCTGATCTGAAGAAATGGTTCCTTAAATCTTGGGCATAGTATTTATAATCACAATGTACAATTGAAAGTACTGATTTAGGTTAAAACATTTGGGAGATGAAAAGAAAATTCAGATGTCGACATCAGGATGTTCGGCTGGCCTTATCAACCACAGTGCCAATCTAGTTCGATAGCTTTTCAATGATGGGCAATGATTAAATTTATTTTTGAAGTCTTTTCCAGATGATTCCACCAGATCCTGCAGGTAAGTTTTATAGTTGTATTTTTGATCCTCAGGAAATTGGTTAAATGGTTATGTGATCAGACTTGTGGACAAATTTAATTCCAGGCAGCATTGAGATCAGCCTATGCTGTAAATATCAACGTGCTCATCACGGGAGATGTGCTCAAATTACAGCTGTTAGAGAGAGTCTGTACTACTGTAATACCTTCCCAACTCTGTCCTTCAGGCTAATGCAGTTTTGATACTTGATACTTCATAAAGTACAGCAAGGGTGACATACTATTTTCATCACATATTTGAGCACACCATGATATGCTGTGGGTTGGCATATGCCAAAACGTAAATTGTAAGTTATCTTAATGTGACAATGTCTGGTTAATGTCACAAGTGTTATGTTGATTGATACAGCTGGACTGGAAATTAGTCCATTAACATAGCTTGCTCGAAGCCAACACAGTAACAAATCTCTGTGTGACAAGATCATTGACCCTTTCCTTTTATATGTGCTAAAACAACTTGATAAAGCTGACAGCTGACAGTATTTTATTATTTTTCATCAGTTCTTTGTGTAGGATGTGTCATGAGTTTTGGGTAAGAAGTTAATGTTTAAAACTCAGTACGGTTTTGAGAGAATTCTGTGTTTGACAGCCATGAACTGACAGCGATGATCTAAGTCAGAGGTGGCATCATGTCACATCGTGTAAATCTAATTGACATTTTTTTTCACTTGACTTTGTTTTTGCAAAGGTATCAGTATGTGGATGAATGAGACAATTATGTCGACATGGCTCTGGAGCCTTTACTACTTAACAACCTAAAATTACAACCGACAACATCAGATGTATTGTTATCTCTTGGGATCATGTATGTTTCTTACCTGAATTGGATTCTTGTCTTTGATTACAATCTCTCTCATGCATAATTAGTGAATCAATTAATAGCATATAAGGATGCAAGATTACAGTCAACAGGAAAGTCTGGATTTTCTTGCACAGTGATGTCTCTGATGGTGTTATATAAGTTCTCTTAAGATGATGGAGTTGTTTCTTTGTCAAAAACCTTGAGTAATTTATCTCATATTACATAGTACTATTACTAGTGTCTGTATTTGATGAAAAGACCATGTCAGAGTTTGCAAATCTTAAATCACCATATTAACAGAAGCCATGCCACTCTAAACAAATTATATTTTGGGCCTTTTCTCATTTGGCTAGCAGCATTTATTTCTATATCATTTTCCTCTCATTATAGATGTTTCTATCAAGCAATGCAGCCTGGTCTTGAAATTCAATTCACACTTTGCCCATTTTGTTTTGGAGGAGTTAATATGGCAGGCAGGATATGTACACTAATTCTGTATAGAAAGTAGGCACCCACGTAAGATTGAGATTCTTGGTAGATACTTTAAGCACATATCAGAAGCATTATATCCATCGATACATTCAGCACAATGCTAGAATTATTCTGAAAGCACTTAACTCATGTAATTATGGACTGAATTAAAGTTGAAATTGGGCATAGAGTTCACCCACACTTTGGCATTAGGAACAGATGAGATAGGAGCAGGAGACACCTTGAACCTGCTCCATCATTCGACTATATCACAAACAGTCTTCTGACTCAATATCACTTTCCCACTGTTTTCCCATGGACCTTGATGTATATTAATATCCAGAAATCTTTTGATCTCTGTGTTGAAAATACAATTGTCTCACTAGTACATTGTCTGCTCACAGGAGCCTAAAAGCTTTTACGTTGTTGTATATTGCAGGGAAGATTAAGCAGCATGCCATTTCCCAGGGCCACCATGGAAGTGAATATGAGTGCCTTCCCTGCAGGAATGGATGCAGCTCATGTCAAGATGACAGTCCCTGTCATGCAGAGGAGGACAAGCACCTACGCATTGCCATTGTCGCATTCCAAGCTTTCTGTATGCTGTTGGATTTCCTTGCAATGCTAGTGGTCTACCATTTCCGCAGGTGTAAGGTAAATATTAAGACTCTAATAATATATTGATGCTGTAATGAGGATGTTAACAAAAGTCTGTACTTCAAATTGCAGAGAGGTATGAAAATCAGGGGTAAAATTCCATCAGGAATATTGTTTCCATGAATATACTCAACTTCAGAGGTTCCACATCAGGGTTCTCTTGTGGCTCAGTGGTAATGTACCTACCCCTGGGTTCAAGTCCCACCTGCTCCAGTGGTGTGTAATGACATGTCAGAACAGGCTGATTAGAAATAAAAGATTAAAAAGAATATATATTATATGATCAACTTCAGAAACCATTACTAATCCAGTGTTGGACCAGGTACTTTAGTGCCAGTAGCACTTTATTGCATAGGGTCAATACTGTGCCACTGAGTATCAGAGTAGAGGTTCACACCAGTGATTACATCTCATGTTATGATGACAGAATGATGGGAGCAGGCTGAGACCAAGCACATTTTCACTGAATAAAGCAAGGAAAAGAAGTTAAGAAGTAACTTGGTGAATTCTAGAAGTAAATTTCCGACAGTTTTTGTTCCTTTTTTGTTGGCCATGCAAATGAATTGAAAATGGTGGAAACTGAGAAAGTCGGAGTTCACAAAGTCTGCTAATGCTCTGAATAATTTTAGCAGATTTTCCAAGTGTCAGCCATGCCTACGTGGTGTCATTTTTGCTTTTCATTCAGAGGTTCATCGGCTCAAACCACATTCCAGGAATGGTGCATATATTCTCTCAGCTGGCAATTCAATTCATTACTGAAAGTGTGCAGCATTGTCAGAGATTCTATCATTCAGATGTACATAACTGTAAGAGGGGCAGATGCAGAGTGCTGCAAATGGCTAGCTGAAGTCTTTACATTTAGTTTAGGTGGCTCCTTCTCTTGGCACTTGGAAAAATAAAAGCAGAATGCACTCCGCAATGGTTGGTGTTATACAATCCGTGAAATGCAAATGCTCACAGCAATGCAGAATGTATTATGTTACAGTGAGGTGCTGAATTTTGGACTTTTCTATGAAAGAATAACCCAGTGAGAAAGTAAGGAGATTAGAATTGATTAAAAGAGGGAATTTTAATTCCCATGGCAAAGCAGACACTGGGTTAAGAGAATTAAAATGGAGCAGGTTAAGTTCCTGCTCAAATCATGAGAGGTATAGATGAGGTGAATGGCAGGTATCTTTTCCCTGTTGTGGCGACTTCAAGACTAGGAGGCATATGTTTAAAGTGAGAGGAGAAAGATGTAAAGAAGACATAAGGGGCAACTTTTATACACAGAGAGTGGCTTGCGTGTTGAATGAATGTCTTGAGGAATTGGTGGATATGGGTACAGTTACAACATTTAAAAGACATTTAGATAAGTATATGAATAAGAAAGGTTTGGGCCAAGTGCAGGCAGGGGAACTAGTTTAATTTGGGATTGTGATTGGCATAGGCTGGTTGGACCGAAGGGTCTGTTTCCATGTTGTGTGACTCTATAACTATGAAAATTGTTGCCATGTGCTATACATTGAACCCCTGCTACCGTATAATCATCAAGCATTGTATTGCCCACTCAACTGCCATGTTCAGTGAGACCAAGGTTTCTAATTATAAAGTGATTAATCTTTTCTTTATAGGACCAAGAGGAACCCCATAAGGAAAGTCTAGGTTTAGATTTAGTCTAGACCTCATTCTGCGCCCAATTATTTTCATGTGTTAAAAATGAGATCTACCCTTGAGAGCAGCTAGTTCCAAATTTTTTCATTCAGTAAGGGCTGTGGTATTTGCAGGCTAGGACAGCATTTGTTGTCCATTCCTAATTGCCCTGGAGAAGGTTGTGGTGAGTTTTTCATGGATTTAGAAGGTGCTGTCCAAGGAGCTTTGGTGAATTTCTGCAGTGCATTGTGCAGATAGTGCACATTGCTGCTACTGATCATTAGTGATAGAGGGAGTGAATGTTTGTGGATGTGCTGCTAATCTAGCAGATTGTTTTGTCCTGGATGTGCCAAAAATTTTGAGGGTTGTTGGAAATGCAACTGCAGTTTGTAGACTGACTTTGGGGAGTCACGAGATGAATTACTCACTGCAGAATTCCCAGCCTCTTGACCTTTTCTTGCAGTATTTATATGGTTAGTCTAGTTCAGTTTCTGGTCAATCAGGACCATCAGGATGTTGATAGTGGGAAGTTTGGAGATAGTAAGCCATGGAATATCGAAATGTAATGGTTAGATTCTCTGTTGTCGGAGACAGCCATTGCCTGGTACTTGTGTGGTATGGACATCACTTGCACTTGTCAGCCTGAGCCTGGAAATTGTTCAGGTCTTGATGCATTACGACACACACTGCCTCAGTATTTGATAAGTCATGAACATACAATCATCACCGAACACCCCCAACTATGATGGGGGGATGATCATTGATGAAACAGCTGAAGATGGTTGGGCCTAGGTCACTACCCTGAGGAACTCCTGCTGAAATGTCCTAAAGTTGAGATGACTGACCTCCAACAATCAGAACAATCTCCCTTGATGGTCGTTTTGACTTCAAACAGTGTAGTATTTTTCTCCTGATTACCTTCGACTCTCACTCTGCTACAGCTCTGTAATGCCACACTTGGTCACATGCTGCCTTGGTATCACTATTATTCACACCTAAACTTTGTAGTTTAGCTGTTTTGACTGTGTATGAACCAAGACGCTGCAGTGAAGTCAGGAGCTGAGTGGCCTTGTTAGAACCCAAATTTGGTTTCACTGAGCAGATCGTTGCTGAGCAGGTGCTGCTTGATAGCACTGTTGATGACACCTTCCATCACTTTACTGATGATCGAGAGGAGGCTGATGGGGCAGTAATAGCCAGGTTTGGATTTATCCTGCTTTTTTTTGCATACAGGACATACTTGGGCAATTTTTCACACTGTGTGGTAGATGTAGCTGTACTGGAACGGCTTGGCAAACCCCCAGCTTACCGGAAGCATGAGCAAATGTGCCCGGAGAGTTGACCTCATTTTACAGTGTGAGATCAACTGATTTTTTGCAATCAAACACATAATTGGCAGTGAGGAGTCAGAACTGTATGTAGTAATTCATAAAGTTGGAGATAATACAAAATGGAAAGTTGATTGATGACGTAGTATTGAAGGAGCAAGTTTAGACTGGCAAAGATTTGCTGAATAGAAAGTAACATCATGAAACCATATCGACAATGTGACAATATTGGGTGTCTCCTTTGGCAATGGTGATTGCAATGTAATGCAGTTGTACCTCCATGGAAATGGTGAAAGCTATCTCATGGCCCAAAGCAAAAACTTCATTCCTAAAGATTTTATTCCATCATTCTTTTCTTTTGTGATAAGAATGTTACGCTTGGTCAGGCATTTTACAAATTGCCTTGAAATCCATTTAACATTCTCAATCTTATCTAATGTTTAATTTACAATACATTTCTAGGTACCTTTTTTCAAGCAGGAGCACATTTACTTTTATTTGCTTCTATTAAGTCTGCCCCTAGGTAGCGGTTTATTAGCTTGAAACATATTCTGGCAACATGCCATAAAAAGGTGAATGAAAATAAACCTTGTGAGTCCAAATGTCATTTACGTTCACTAACAATTCTGCACAATAGAATCATGAATAATGCTGTAGCTGATCATAAGAAAGTTATATTTCTACATGCAAATATGTGGTTTGCATTGCATCAATGACCTACAATTATATGATGCCTTTAAATAAAATAACAATTTCAAGGCACATAACAAGAGTGTTTTCAAATAAAATTTCATGCAGGTCTACATTAGGAGATGTTTGGACAGATCCTTAAGCCTTGCTCAAAGAGCAAGGTCTGAAGAGCTTCTAAACAGAGGAGAGAGAGCTGTCAAGGTGTAGATGGTTAGGAAAGGAGATCCAGTGCTTAAGCCCAAGATTGTTGAAGGCTGGTCCAGTGATAGTGAAGCAATTAAAATTTGGATGCCAAGAGGTGAAAATTAGAGGTTTATAGATATTTTGGAGGACCCTGGAGCTGAAGAAAATTACAGAGATAGAGAGGAGGTGACGATATCTGATTTTTAAAATTCATTCATGGGTTATGGACTTTGGTGACTGGGCCATCATTTATTGCCCTTCGCTAATTACCCATTACTAAGTGGCGGTAAGCTGTCTTGTCGAACCATTTGCAGGTAGACCCACAATGTTGTTTGGGATAGAATTACAGGTCTTTGAACTGGTGAAACAGAGGGAATGGAGATATATTTTCAAGTCAGGATGATGTGTGGCTTGGCTATTCCAGTGTAAGTGTCCCTCTGGATAGTAGTGGTCATGGGTTTGGAAAGTGCTGGAAAAGGAGCTTTAGAGCATTTCTACAGTGCATCTTGTAGAAGATACACACTGCTGCTACTGGGCATTGGTAGTGGATGGGGTGAGTACTTATACATGAGGTACCAATCAAAAGGGCTGCTTTGTCCTGGACAGAGTCAACTTTCTTGAGTGCTGTCAAATCTGCAGCTGCAGATGATAGACAGGAATCAGGGAGTCAGGAGGTGAGTTACTCGCTGCAGGATTCTTAGCCTCTGACCTGATCTTGTAGCCATAATAATTACATTGCTAGTCCAGTTCAGTTTCTGGTTGATGGTAGCCACCAGGATGTTGATAGTGGGGCATTCAGTGATGGTAATGCAATTGCATGATAAGGGATGATGGTGAGACTTTCTGTTGTTGGAGACGGTCATTGTCTGGTATTTGTGTGACGCAGATGTTACTTGCTGCTTGTCAGCCCAAGCCTGGAATCTGTCCAGGTCTTGTTGTATTTGGATATGGACTGTTTCAGGATCTGAGGAGTCACAAATAGTGTTGAAAATTGTGCACTCCTTGATGCCTCACTCGGTTGAATGCAGCCTTGATGGCAAGAGCAGTCACTCTCACCTCAATTCTGTAATTCAGGTCTTTTGGCCATGTCTGAACAAGGCTGTAATGAGATGGGGATCGTAATGACTTCAGTGGAATCCAAACTGAACATCAGTCAGCAGGTTGTTGCTGAGCAAATGTTGCTTGACAGCATTGTTGATGAGTCCTCCCATTATTTACTGATGATCAAGAACAGAGTGATTGGGTATTAATTGGCCAGGTTGGATTTGTCCTGCTTTTTGTGCATAGGACATACCTGGGAAATTTTCCACATTGTTAGGTACATGCCAATGTTATAGGTGTACTAGCACAGCTTGGCTGAGGCACAGAAGGTTCTGGAATGCAGGTCTTCAGTACTATTGCCGGAATATTGTCAGGGCTTGTAGTCTTGGCATATCCATGCCTCCAACTGTTTCTTGGTAACACATGGAGTGAATTGAGTTAGCTGAAAGCTGACATCTGTGATGTTGGGGACCTTTAAAGAAGGCTGAAATAGCTCATCCACTTGACATTCTGACTGAAGATTGTTGCAAATTCTTTGGTCTTTCCTTTTGCTCTGCTGTGCTGGTGTCTCCATCATCAAGGCTGAGAATATTTGTGGAACCTCCTCCTCCGGTGAGTTCTTTAATTGTCCACCATCATTCACACCTGGACTTCAGAGCTTAGGTCTGATCAAGTGAAATAAACCAAAGAACTGCAGATGCAGGAGGTCTGAAACAAAAACAAAAATTACTGGAGACATTATCTGTCAAGGCAAAGCAGAGTTAACATTTCAAATCCGGTGACCCTTCCTGATTGTTCTAATGAACGGTCACTGGACTCAAAACTTTAACTCTGCCTACTTCCCACTTTTGGTAGTGGACATTGAATTTTCCCCACCCAGAGTACATTCTGCACATTTGTCACCCTCAGTGCTTCTTCCAAATGTTGCTCAACATGGAGGAGTACACATTCAGCAGCTGTGGGTGGTGGTACCTGGTAATCAGCAGGCAGTTTCTTTAACCGTGCCTAACCTAATGTCTTGAGAATTCATTGGATCCGGATTCAATATTGTAGGCTCCCAAGGCAACTTCCTCCAAATTTTATACCACAGTGCCACTAACTCTGCTGGATTTGTCCTGACAGTGAGACAGGACATATCCAGGGATGATGATGGTGTTTTCTGGGACATCACATGTAAGATGTAAGATACGCAATACATACTGGAAAGTGATTGACACAGGGTTTATACAACTGTACATTCACAATGGGAAAATACATGGATTTCATTATTAGTCACAAAGTTAATTGCGGATTTCACAAAACCTCTCCACGTAGTCTTACGATTCAGTTCCAGCTCACCCACCTTTATCCCTTCTGTATTCATGATATTACGGGATACACATAGCCTTGATTTTTACTAACCCCAACACTCTTTGCCTTCTCAGTAATCACGTCGGTAGCAATCAAGAATCCAATAAATGTGATGGCATCTGTATATCTCAGTTAATAAAAGTCCTGACCGATTGTTACAACTGAAAGGTTATTGATATTTGTTTTTATTTATCATTACCTTTCTCATCAAATGGCCTAGAACAAAGGTGAATAAACGTAGTTACTATGTGTAGTCCTGCTAAACAACTTCCTTTACAATGACAAGGTTTAACTAAGTCTATGCTAATAGAATTGTCAAAGGAGTTAAGGGTGGAATTCCCTGCAAAAACTAAGAAAGCAAATATAATTGAAATACTGGTATAGCACCAAGATTTGTAGAAGTTTGATAGAGATTACATATTCCAAGTCATGAGTCATTGATGTTCGGGATAGTTGAATTTTAGCGCTTTGAACAGGAAAAAGAAACAAAGCAGTTAGAAATAAAATTCCAAAATGCAGAAAAAGCATAGGACTTTGAAATTGAAAAAGATGGAAAAAGAATTGAAAATTAAATAAAACCTTTTACTTGACGAGACAAAAAATGCACTTATGAAGCTAGAACTAGAATTAATGACTTGGATGTGAATCATAAGGTATAATTAGTAAGCTTGACAACAACATGAAAATTGGTGGCATGTTAATAATGAGGAGGATGGTCTCAGGCTACAGTCTGTTATTTATCAACTGGTAAATTGGACAGAACAACAGCAGATGAACTTAATCCTGATAAGAGTGAGATCATGCATTTTGGAATGGTAGGTCCCTATGGAGTAGTGAGGAACAAAGGGACCTTGGTGTACAAGTCCATATATCCCTGAAGGTATCAGCACATGTAGAATGGATGGTAAAGATAGCATGTGGAATGTTTGCCTTCATTAGCCAAAACATAGAATACAGTAGTAAGGAAGTCATGTTACAACTTTATAGAACATTGGTTAGGCCATAGGTGGAATACTGTGTACAGTTCTGGTTGCCACACTATTGGAACGATGTGATTTCACGGAAGACGGTGCAAAGGATATTCACCAGGAATCTTGCCTGGGACGGAAAGTCTCAGTAATGAGGAAAAACTGGATAGGCTGTGTTTGTTTTCTTTGGAGCAGAAGAAGCTGGGGGAGGATCTGATTGAGATGTGTAAAATTAAAAGATGCATAGACATGGTAGATTGTGAGAATCTTTCGTCCATGGCAGACATGTCTAAGACCAGAGGGCATAAGTTTAAGTTGAGGAATAAGTGATTTAGAGAATATCTGAAGAAGACCTTTCTCACCCAGAGGACTGAAGAAATATGGAGCACATTGTGTGAGAAGGTGGTGGAGGCATGTACTCTCGCAACATTTAGGAAGCATCTGGACAAGCACTTAAAATGCTGGGGCATAGTAGGCTATGGACTAAATGTAGGTAAATGGGAGTATTATAGTTTGGTGTTCATTGGTCGGCATAAACATGGGGTCCGAAGGGCCTGTTTTTATGCTGTATAACTTATTAATTGCAAAGTGAAAAACAGTAAAATGATAGGGACTTTTGGATTCAGACCGCAGTTAACAAAGATCTCAGATGCTGAGGACAATTATGATAAGGAAAAATCTAGCCACGACCTAGAGTCTAGTGAGGAAAAGTTTAAATGACCAAAGTTGAGGACAGGGATGTTGAAATATTCTCTGTGTCATAAGAAAAAGTTGCAAAACAAATGAAGCCAAAGGAAAACTAGACACTATCCATTCAGAGCATATAAGCTGAACACAGAAAAGGCTGGAGAAACTCAGCAGGTCCAGCAGCAGCAGTGGCGAGAGAAACTGAGTTGATGTTTCAAGTCCAATATGAATCTGCTGTCCTTGTGTCTGAAGAAGAGTCATATTGGACTTGAAGCATAATTCTGCTTTCTTTCTGTTTTCTCTTCCTGAAAGTGGAAAAGTAGATGTTGAGGTTGGAAGAGAGAATTGAAGGCCTAAGCATTTCTGTTGTTACAAAAGGAACACCTTAATTCAGAATTCTGAAAGTTGCAAGGGAATTAATCTATGATCAAGACACAAGAGATCCATTAAAATTGATCAATGTAATATTTTTAAAACAGAAAGATGAATCCTATCTTTTGGACTATGTGAGAGACCACAGGAACATGAAATTAGTTCATGTAATCCCTACAGTGTGGAAACAGGCCCTTCGGCCCAACAAGTCCACACCAACCCTCAGAGCATCCCACCCAGACCCATTCCCCTAATCTATACATTCCTGAACACTACAGGCAATTTAGCATGGCCAATCCACCTAACCTGTACATCTTTGGACTATGGGAGGAAACCAGAGCACCTGGCGGAAACCCACACAGACACAGGCAGAATGTGCAAACTCGACACAGACAGTCTCCCGAGGCTGGAATCGAATCTGGATCCCCAATGCTGTGAGGCAGCAGTGCTAACTACTGGGCCACTGTGCCACCCTCAGAAGCGTTAGCCCAGGAGCATTTATAATCTTCACAAAGCTGAAAGACTGGTCAGACCAATGTGGTGAAACCAAAACATATCGAAGAGGAGATGTAAACATTAGTGTTATTAGGTTCAATGGTTCATGTAAAATACTGAAGTGAATTTCTGTTAGATGCTCTAATAACAGGAAGAAGAATTGGCTATCTCACACTAAGATGGTGAAATGATATTGTAGAAAGGTAAATAAGAAGGAACAAGTATGTCAGGTGGTAAAAATAGAGAGGATAGCTCAGACAGTGTGAGTGGGATTGAAGGAGAGGTAAACAATTTATAAAGTGAACCTTCTAATATCCAATCGACCAACACTGTAGTACCAGGACAGTTTAATACCATATTCTCATGCTTAAAGGAAGGTCTAGTATGGCTACTTATGGAAGTCTTGAAAATCTGTAGAGATACACCAGGGCATAAAAGCTTAGCCAGACATGATGTGGGTGTAGGAAAACAATGTTCTTATTGTTCAAGCATGAAGAAACAAGCTCAGGTGGAAACAAAGATTCAGTATAGATTAGAAAATCATTCACATGAATGTCAGTTAATTTGTGGAGATGTCTTCAGAATGGTCAGTAGCACATGGAAGCTAAGACCTATTATTTGTTTGGCTGGTCTCTTTCTATCCAGAGAGTGTGGGTGGATCGATACGTAAAAAGTATGAAATGAATGGATTGTTCAAATGTTTTCCTGTCCATTATATAAGCTCTTAGACTGTTCTTTGTTGTGCTGTTGAATGGTTGAACACCATTGTTTAATTGTGTGTTGTAGTGTGTTATCATTTGGTGATGAATTCTATAATTTGCTAGGAAATCTCTGAACTGACTTTAAATAAACCGTAGTCCATTGTCTGTAGTGACAGTGTTTGATAAACCCTATTTTGTGATTAACTTATCTACAATTCAATGACCCTGAAGTGGTAGTTACAGAATTTGCTGAAATGATTTATGGCCATTTGTTATGTTAGCTATGATCAACAAGCAGATAAAGTTGATTCCTAAGGACTACATGTACCTCTCCAAAAATATCAACTTTTTTGCTATTTTTTTGCATTTTCTAATATCTAGGTTCAGTATTGATGATAATAGGTCGATTTGCTCAATGATGTAGAATGCTTCTAGTCGTTTGAATTCCCATGTCTCTTCAGCGTGAATTATAAATGGCAAGAACCAGTTTTCTTGAACTGGTGGATTTGATATGTCAATGTAAGAAGCGTGACAGTACCTCCTAATCTGCCCAAATCCAGTAAAAAGAAAGGATGCTGACCTCTATGGTGCTTGTACTCCTTTGGGAACTTCAAGTTTAAATCTAAGCCTATCAAAAGGCTTATCCCCGTAAGACTCCTGCCTTTATTTCCTAGAAAATGAACCTATTTGTGTGATGTCTTATGTAGCACATTGGAACTGTGATCGTTCCAAAAATGGAAGGTATTTCAGCATGGCAAATTCAATTTAGACTGCTGATGTTATGGCTTTTGACAAGAAGAAAATATCAACATTGGAAGATGTTCTGTAATTTATGGAATTAAAGTGTTTTCAGTTGATTCATCACAATTTGGATCATTGGTTAGTAGACCACATTTAAAAACTAACTGCTACAATTCTGTCACATATTGTTTGATGGGCTCACGATTTCTATGGCATCTCTGACGAGATGCATATTATTTGATCATCACACTTTTTTTTTGACTTGAAGTACTTTTTGAGATCACTTACTTCAATATTAAATGTAGTCACATCTTCCGTGAGCAGCTTGGATATTCACTTGTCTGCTACTTCAAGATAATGTACAAGTATTACTTTCCTATGGATTACTGTCATGCCAGACTGTAGGTCCCTGTAGTGAACAAGCAGTGATGAAATTAATGGCTCTGGAAGTGGTAAAGTTATTTCTTTCCAAGTCATCTACAGCATCCCTTTTGTATTTCCTTGTTTACTATATATCCTAGATGTATAATTTATTTTTGAATATTTCAAAGCCTCTCAGAACTTGCAGGATATTGTACACATACAGATGGCATCAGCCAGAACCCAATTCTTCTCCAGAAGCTTCCCATTTCAATTACATACATGCAAGCTTGAACAATCAAGTACAGTTTCAAAGATCAAAGATCTGACTAACAAACTCAAACACAGATCAATCAAGACATTGCACATGAAAGACGTCGACTTTTATGTTTATTAAGTTGAAAAGCATCAGTACAGGTGAAAGGACCATTATAAATGTGGTGAGCATTGGAGGGGGAGCTGTGACAAAGAGGGAGGGAGTGTCGCTGGCTGGGGAGGGAGTAAATATCGGTATTGAGGGAATGCTGATTGTTCAATCTTACCTTGTCTACCTTGACCAGCCAGTTGAAAAGTCTGGCAAAATGTATCAGTTCAAGAGTGGTTGCAGGGTTCTCTGATTCCAGCAGTTCACAGCTACACCCTCTCTACGCTTCCCACCCCTCGCCCACCACATTAAAACTTTATGATGTTTAAGGAGAAACTATCAATCAATGATCATCCGAAGATCAGAAAGAAACTCAGAAATTGCAGGAAAAGCTCAGGAACTCTGGCAGCATCTGTGGAGAGAAAACAGAGTCAATGTTTGGAGTCCAGTGACCCTTTCCAGATCATCTGGAGATCATGCCTATTCCCAGCATTGGTGCGTAGGGATCCAATTCCTCTCACTTCTGGTTGGTATGCTCAAGTATCATGAGGTACAATGCAGCCAGTCAAACAGCAGTCTATAGGAGTAATGGACTTTTCATGCTCGTAAAGCGAAATTCAGATCCTTTGTCAGGGAAATCATGCACATGTCTAAAACACAAACATACTAGAATTGTGTTGTGAGAAAGCTGCAGATTTTCATCACTTTGTTTTGGAGCTTTTTAAAACTCATTGGCGAGACTGGCATTTATACATCATCTCTAATTGCCCTGAAAAGGTAGTGATTTTCCACCTTCTTGAATTATTGCTGTCCTTGCTGTACGAGTATGCTCACAGTGCTATTAGGAACACACTTCCATGATATTACCCCACTTACAATGAAAGAACAGCAATATAGTTCCTAGAAGAATAGTGAGTGGCGTGGAGCATAATTTGCAAATAGTGGCTGTCCCCATAAGCCTGCCGCCCTTCCTGTTCTGGATATTAATGGTTATAGGTTTGGAAGATTTTGTTGAAGGGGAGTATTTGGGGCGAGTTGCTGCATTGCATCTTGTAAATGGTCTACTTTGTTGCTACTGGGTGCAGATGATGGAGAATGTTTTGGTTTGTGGATCGGCTGCCAATCAAATGAACAGCTTTGTCATGGATAGGTATGAGTTCTTGAATGCTGTTGGCGCTGTACTCATTCAGGGAAGCAGACAGTATTCAATCTCAATCCTGACTTGTACATTGTTCATGCATGAAAATAAATGCCACATTTTCTATAAATGCAGAATGAATGTTTAAGTCTTCCGTCATTAGGGGAAGTTGTTTCTACAGAAATTACTTCCTCAAAATGAATATATTCAGATTTTCTGCAAGAAAGGGCATAGACTCTTTCTAAAACATTACCTTTATTCTTTCATTAGATTCACCTCCGTAGTGAGGAGAACAGAGGCACAACTGACTTAGCTGTATGTGCATTAGGAAATTTGGAGCCATATAAACATTTCAAAACTATTAATCATCAACAATTCTCATATTTTAAAGATTTATAACCTAAGAACTGATGTATTAAAGTGGCTTTGAAAGAAATGACTTGCATTTGTTTAATACTAATCTGAGTGACTCAAAGCCATTCAGGCTAGAATTAGACATCAAACCCTATTTGGTTTAATGCATTCTAAAATGACCACTGAAGCAAAAGTTTTGATGTGCCATTGATTTTCTGCCTGTCTGTTAGATCTGCTCTTTTAAGTGATGTTTTGAAAGAACCTGGAGAATACTACTTACGGTGCAAATTTATTTACTTGTAACAATCTCACTGGGTGCAAGTTTTCAAAATTAAGATCTAACTCTGTTTTCACCCATTCCTCTTAGGCCTAATTTCCACCCCAGATCATTGTTTTTCACATTGACTTAAATGGAAAAGCTTTTGGGAGTTATGTAAAACTTGCTACTGATTCAGTTTTTTATATTTTGTGTTTTCCCCAAAGGTTAATTTAACCCTGAGGATGAGAAAGCATTATTCCATTACCTCCCTGAATGTATTTTGACTATGGTGCAATTTTTAGGCATATATCATGATGGTTTCTTCATTCAATTCCTCTTAGAAACATACATTTTTTAAAAATCTAAATGAATCCAATTTCTTTGAAGATGAATGGCAGGGAGATTTGGTTTGTATCTTTAGCTCAATGGATATAATTATGTGTGTAAAATAGTGCTGTTACTTCAAGTGCACCATTCGTGACTCCTCAGATACTGAAGCAGTCCATGTTCACATGCAGCAAGATCTGGAAAATATCCAGGCTTGGGCTGACAAGTGGCAAGTGACATTCGTGCCACACAAATGCCAGGCTATGCCATCAACAATAAGAGACAATCTAATCACCGTCCCTTGACATTCAGTGGTGTTACCATCACTGAATCCCCCACTATTAACATCCTAGGGGTTACCATTGACCTTAAACTCAACTGGACTCATCACATTAATAAGAGCAGGCCAGAAGCTGGGAATAATGTGGCAAGTAACTCATCTCCTGATTCCTCAAAGCCAGTCCACCGTCTACAAGTCACAAGTCAGGAGTGTGATGGAATACTCCCCACTTGCCTGGATGAATGCAGCCCCAACAATACTCAAGAAGCTTGACACTACCCAGGACAAAGCAGCCAGCTTGACTGGCACTACATCCACAAGCATTCACTCCCTCCACCACCGATGCTCAGTAGCAGCAGTGTGTACTATGTACAAGGCGCACTGCAGAAATTCACCAAAGATCCTCAGACAGCACCTTCCAAACCTACGACCACTTCCATGTGGAAGGACAAGGGCAGCAGATATATGGGAACACCACCACCTTCAAATTCTCCTCAATGACACTCACCATCCTGACTTGGAAATATATTGCCGTACCTTCACTGTCGCTAGGTCAAAATCCTGGAATTCCCTCCTTAGTAGCATTGTGGGTCAACCCACAGCAGGAGGAATGCAGTGGTTCAAGAAAGCAGCTCACCACCACCTTCTCAAGGGCAACTAGGGATGGACAAGAAATGCTGGCCAGCCAGCGATGCCCACATCCCACAAAATGAATAGAAAAAAGAACTGCACTTTGCAGTGTGGTTAATGCCAGGCACCATTGTGGTAAAATTGTCTGCAAAAGTGTTCAGAGACTGCACTGGAAGGATGCAGTGTAAACACATTATGATGTTAGTCTGTGCGTAATGCTGATTTCAGTCGTGGTGCCATTTTCAACATCAGTTTTCCAACTATTTTTATCTCTTAACTTTGCAAAGTCAAACATGCTTTCAACAGCAGGGAAAACACTCCACCAGTACTATCTAAAAAGATCATCAGCCACTTTCAGGTCAGATGTTGCTCACTACTGTCCCAGTCTGCATTTTTAGAAACACCATGATGTTCCAGGAACATTTAAAGTTGGTAAGATCTACAGGGAGTAGTGTAGCATGTAATGAAGGTTTTTAAGAGCTTTACGCTTGATCCCAGCAGTTGCCATCCCTCTTGCTCTGCAATATGGCAGGGAGAGTAAGCAGAAGTAATACATAGCCAGACAAGAAAAGAGAACAAGGAGCAAAGTTCTCAGCAGGAGGACATCCATTGGCTTCAGGAAACAATTCTTTCACCTCAGTAAAGAACAAAGTCTGGTCTATCGCCATTTTTACCGAAGATGTGCCAGATTCTGTCACCGAGCGCAAAGAGAACTGTCACCTCAGAACTGTACAAGGACAACAACCCACTGGCTATCTAAGTAACCATGGCAATGAACTTCTTGCCAGCCATGTTGTGGAGATGTTGCTGTGGACTAGAGTGACAAAGTCAGAAGTCACATGACACCATGTCGTAGTCCACCAGGTTTATTTAAAATCATGAGCTTTCATCAGGTGAAGTGGAGGGAGGTGCACAGGCACAGAATTATATAGGTGGAGAGCTAATGGTAAGACAATTCTAGGTAGTTAAGAGTGTCAATAGATAAGTACAAATAGTGTGAATGGAGTATTAACAAGCTGAATAACTAGTGAATGGATGACCTATGAACTCATTAAGTAAGGCAGAGAGACAGTTATAAATAATCAAAACTGAGAAAGTACTAGAGACAAACCAAATGGACGGAATAACATGAACAGGTATCAGAGTCGCATGTTGAGGGTCTAACCAAAGTAAGTATTAATCAAAAACTGTACAAACTAATTAAGGTAGAGAAATAATCACAAGTAATCATGGTAATGGTGTCAAAACAGAACAGTAAAGGAGATTTTACAAATATAGAACAGTATGGTGGGGTTACATGTAGCACAATATGAACCCAAAATTACAGTTGAGGCCGCCCTCATGAGTTCAGAACTTGACTATCAGTCTCTGCTCGGCGATTCTGCATTGTTGGGTATCTCGAAGGCCGCCTTGGAGGATGCTTACCCAAAGATCGGAAGCTGAATGTCCTTGACCATTAGCATTCCTGTCTGGCGATTGTTGCACGGTGTCCATTCATCCATTGTTGTAACATCTGGATCATATACCCTCTGAGAAGAGAGAAGAAGGCAGAGGCCACACATTGCTTTACCAAAATAATGAGCACCTCAGTGGAGCAACTGTCACTCAGTGTTCCCTTTAAGCTCCATGTGTATTGCTGCTTTGCAATATGCAATGTACTGTATACAAATGGCTGCACACAACTAATGATTTCTTGAAGATGCTTGCATGCATATCTATATGGCAAGCTTTAGGGACTGCAGAATAGAAAATGTGAGCTGAACATTGCAAATAGAAGCAGAAGATACGATTGATGAGATTGACAGAGCACAGGTGGCTTTGCAGGTGCCGTTTATAAATGCAAAGAATACCACAATCACAAAGGATTAACTCCCTAAGCTGTAGTTGGTGTGCATGCACATTGTGTAGGTGAATGCGCAATATCCTTCCATTCAAAATGATGCTTTGTTCCTATACCAGTCTAGTGTATTATTAATATTTGAGCCATCATGTTCAAACAGTGCCTGCTGGGTGATAAGAACTATCTGCTGATCATTGCCTCATTATTCCGAGATACAGTCCAGGCACAGACGGGCATCATCTGTGATGTACCACGATATTTGCTGTTGCACAAAATGTCATTGAGAAGACCAGTTGGGTACTTACTGTCTGAATCTGTCTGAAGGAGACCCTGCAGTATTCATCACAATATGTGTTAAGATTCATCGTGGTCCACTGTATGCTTGAGAAGCTCACTAGCCTGAGGTTGCAGATCTTGCTAACAGGTATATAGCAGCAGCTGCAAAGAAGGAGGTGGAGGAAGAGAAGAGGTAAATGTCATATTCCCTTTCCAGCCAACTGTCTATGATTGACTCATCTGACTGTATATCAGTAGTGCAATCCCGATTTCCCTTGCTGCCTTCCTTCTCTCACTGAACATTATACTTGACTACAATGCTGAACTAAAAGAAGCCACAAAGCTGCCATCCCAATCAGCATCATTAAACTAACTATTCGATATCCATATAGAAGTAAACTAATTGTTCTTGTGTAATTTCAGGATAGTGAAGTTCTCCAGGACACAGCAGGCCATCATTCTCTTAGTGCCTGTCTCTCATTCGTTTCCTCCCCTTGGAATTCTGCTCAGTGTTACGTCAGGGGCAGACATATGGCTGGCAGTTTTCACTGGGGGAGACCGCAGATGGCCTTGCAGAATGGCCTCACGTAACTGTGATACTAGAAGGCTAGGCATCAAGCTTCATGAATGTGCAGCAGTCAGGCAAGAGAAAGGATTCTGGAGACAGCATAGTAGAATAGCTTCACAGAGCCACAGCCATTTCCCAGGGCAGTGCTTCAGGAAGCCTAACCATTTATCAGATGGAAGATTGCAAATTTGCCATGATACCCTAAAAATCCTTTTGGAAGGGTGGTATTAAAAGCTTGGATGGCAGCAGATTGAACTGGTGTGGCACCTTTAGTAGCTTTCCTCTGCTTCTACTCCACAGAACTGAAACACTGGGTAGATTGTGCTGTAGTGCAAGCTGAGGCATCGGCCATGCATCATGGTTACGTGTAAAATGTTCTGGTGAGTTGGCATCACCATCAAGTTGGAAAAAATGGGTTCCACACTCAAAGCCCTCTACCAGATATCTCCATGTACTTACACAATGATTACAGGCCTAATGGTGGGCTTGTTAATGTACTGAGTGTTCCTTTCTGGATCCCCATTTACGCACTACTATTTCAAAGTCCTCAGCTTCTCTACAACTGGACTCACATGCAACCTTGCCCTCTTGCATACTGGCACCATTGTCCTGGCTGCACCCAGTTGCCTGGCGACTTATGATATGGAGATTCCACCTCCCTGCTACTGTTTTAAATGTCAGTATACGAGCTGGTGTCTGTGAGTGTGCTTTGAGTTGTGATGTTTCCTTATCATCAGTTTGTTCTTTCCTTTGCAATTTACTGTCCTATACTGTCTGGCTTAGTGGCAATTCTCAGGTACCTTAATAAAATAAGTTGCAAAGGTAGCGTTGCAGTGAAGGGGACAAGGAAATGAAGAGATACATTCTTAAATAAATCAGAAGAAAGTGTGTGATAAAGGCCTGGTGTGATATGGGAAGAAGCATTAGGTATAGTTGTTTTCAATCCTTGCAGCCTAACCATTGCCCCTAGCCTCGATCATTGCCACTTTAGTAATGGCAAGCACCATCTTCATCTTTGGGATGAGGACATGTAACAGTGCTTATCCTCAGTTATATAATCTCCTGTTCTGTCAGAGAGGGAAGTGTGTCATTGTGTATGGGGTTGGGTGATACAGGTGCCAAGATTGCACAATGTGTCCACGATGTGAGGGTTGTAGGGTGGTAAGCCTGTGAAGCTGAGGTGAAACATTGAATGTGGAGGGTACATGTTGATTGATAGAAATTGTCATTCATTTAATGATGGTGGTGTGGAACATTGCGGTGGGAGGATAATTGTATACAGTGACTTGATATGGCATTTGAATATGCATTTATCGACTTTGAACTACTTGTGTGAGATCTTGAACCACTTTTGGCACTGCATCCAGATCATTGGGACTGCACTCCTGGAATTCTTTGCCATAGTTATCTGCTCCCATTGCCTTCTCTGAGTTTGCCTAAAGGATCTTCTGGCTCCCTACCAATAAAGAACCACTTTCCTTCTGTCCACCTCCTGCGCCAAGACATTTGTTTCGTGTCAGAGAATGTTGGAGGCTGCATTTCTGCTATGTTTGCCATTTCTATGTCTTGCCAAAGCCCAAGGGATTTTTGCAATGAATTTAACACCCTTTGTCCCAAACAAAATGCACTTCACTTTTAAGAGTTTAAACTATGTAGAGTAGACTAGCTTGAATTTTCTAATGATCTTCTGCCTCTTGCTTAAGTCTGTAGCTACCCAGTAGCTCGTTGCATGATGCAATCGTGTAAACAGGAACTTGGAATGAAGTCTGAAATGCAAAGAGCAGGCTTAAGTTAATCATACATTGCAATTCCTCCATCTGTTCTTGGACCTTATTCTTTTTTTGTTCTCTCGTGGGGGGTGGGTATTGCTGGCTGGCCTGCATTCATTGCTCATTCCTAGTTGCCCTTGAGAAGGTTATGGTGAGCTGCCTTCTTGAACCGCTGCAGTCCACATGTTGTAGGCTGATCCACAATGCCCTGATGCAGGAATTTCAAGGATTTTGACCAAACAAAAACGAAGGAACAATGACATATTTCCAAGTGTCCTCACAGATGGAAGTGTTCGGAGCTTGAGAAGGTGCTGTCTATGGATCTTTGGTGAATTTCTGCAGTGCATCTTGTAGATAGTACACACTGCTGCTACTGAGTGTTAATGGCGGAGGACGTGGACGCTTGTGGACGTAGTGCCAATCAAGCAGGCTGCTTTTTCCTGGATGACGTCAAGCTTCTCGAGTGTTGTTGGAGCTGCACTCATCCAGGCAAGTGGGGAGTATTCTATCACACTCCTGACTTGTGCGGTGCAGATGGTATACAGGCTTTGGGGAGTCAAGAGGTGAGTTACCCACTTCAGTATTCCTGGTTCCTGACCTGTCCTTGCAGCCACTATGTTTATGTGGCAAATCCAGTTGAGTTTGTTGTCAATGGTAACCCCCAAGGTGTTGATCATGGGGAATTCAGTGACAGTAACACCATCGAATGTCAAGGGTCAGTTGTTAGATTGTCTCTTATTGGTGATGGTCATAACCTGGCATTTGTGTGGTGCGAATGTCAGTTGCCACTTGTCAGCCCAAGCCTGGATATTGTCTAGGTCTTCTCGCATTTGAACATGAACTGCTTCAGTATTTGAAGAGTTGCAAATGCTGCTGAATATTGTGCAATCTTGGGTGAACATCCCCACTTCTGACCTTATGATGGAGGGAAAGTCATTGATAAAGCTGCTGAAGATGGATGGGCCTTGAACACTGCCCAGAGGAAGTACAATAGAGATGCCCTGAAGCTGAGATGACTGACTTCCAACAACCAGAACCTCACTAAATGCTAAATACTTATAAATAACAAAAGTGATCGCAACAGATAAAAATTCTAAAAGAAATTAATAATGTGGATTTTTGAGAAATTTCCAGTGAGATTTAATTTCTAATTTAATTAATTGAAAACATTGACATGGTAGGGGTGATTCGCTGGTGCTGTTCATCATTTTGTTATTCATACAATTTTCTTTTGTACTATAATTCTTAATCTAGAGTAAATACAGTACTGAATGTGGACAAGCTGATCTTTTCTCATAGGAATATATTTCTCATAACAATGTTGATAAGTGTGAGGTCATCCATTTCAGTAGGAATAACAGCAAAATGGACTATGTTTTAAATGGTAAAAAATTGCAGCACACTGCTGTGCAGAGGGACTTGGGTGTCCTTGTGCATGAATCGCTAAAAGTAGGATTGCAGGTGCAGCAGGTAATTAAAAAGGCAAATGGAATTTTGTCTGCCATTGCTAGAGGGATGGAGTTTAAAAACAGGGAGGCTATGCTGCAGCTGTATAGGATCCTGGTGAGGCCACACCTGGAGTACTGTGTGCAGTTTTGGTCTCCTTACTTGAGAAGAGATATACTAGCACTGGAGGGGGTGCAGAGGAGATCCACTCAGTTGATTCCAGAGTTGAGAGGGTTGGATTATGAGGAGAGACTGAGTAGACTGGGATTATATTCATTGGAATTCAGAAGAATGAGGGGAGATCTTATAGAAACATATAAGATTATGAAGGGAATAGATAAGGTGGAGGCAGGCAGGTTGTTTCCACTAGCACGTGAAACTAGGACTAGAGGGCATAGCCTCAAAATAAAGGGAAGCAGATGTAGGACTGAGGTCAGGAGGAACTTCTTCACCCAAAGGGTTGTGAATCTGTGGAATTCCCTGCCCAGTGAAGCTGTTGAAGCTACCTTGCTGAATGTTTTTAAAGCAAGGCTAGATAAATTTTTGAACAGTAAAGGAATTAAGGGATATAGTGAGTGGGCGGGTAAGTGGAGCTGAGTCTCAAAAAGATCAGCCATGATCTTATTAAATGGCGGGGCAGGCTCGAGGGGCCAGATGGCCCACTCCTGCTCCTAGTTCTTGTGTTCTTATGAATGGCAGTCTTTTTTTCAGTAGGTTGTTACTTTGCATTAAGTGTCAGGTTTTTTTGTTAAATTGTTCATAATTGATATCTAACAACAATGTGAATTTTTTTTTCATCTTTCAGAGTATCAGAGCATCAGGACTGGTGTTGCTGGAGACAATTCTTTTTGGAGGTTTGCTTCTGTACTTTCCAGTAAGTGTTTAATGATTAATGCTTAAATCAATGATTCAGTATAAGTACTCGATGAAAGGTTTTGATCTATGGACAGATAGGCACACAAATATAACTAATGAAATAGTCTGCCTGGAGCCATTCTCACTGTCAGTACTTATCTAATATGTGGCAAGCTGCCTAAGTATTGAGATGAAGCAAAGAAAAAATGGGCAATCACATTTACATTTGTTTCAGACCTGTTTTAACAAAAGACATTTACAACATTGCATTGCTGTCCATTATAAAGTATTGAAAACTTAATATACCATAGATGTGTGCGTAGACAGCTAATGCAACTAACTAAAACTTCCAACCATTCATACTCAGTTTGCTCTGCTGGTCTATGTCTTTCTTGTTTGTTTCCCAACCTGATAGGTTGTTACAACTTGGCCAATTACATTTTTTGTTTATTCATGTGATGTGGTCATCCCTGCTTAGGCCAATGTTTATTGCCCATCCCTATTACAACATTCCCTCTGGTATTCCTTTCCATTATGCAAACCTCTGAGGTCTGTGCGTGGTTGCGGCTTTTGGAAGCATAAGCCAATGTGTCAGCATGCCGATTAGCATGCATTATTGATCCTTAGTTCCCTCGAGAAGGTGATGGTGATCTACTGCTTTCAACCAGTGCAGTCCATGTGGTGTTGGTACACCCACAAAGCTGTTAGGATGGATGTCCAGGATTTTGACCCAACAACCGTGAAATGATGGTGATATATTTCCATAGCAGCATATTGAGTGGCTTGGAATGGAGCTTGCAGGTGGTGGTGTTCCAATGTATCTTTGCCTTTGTCCATCTAGAGAGTATGGTTGCATATTTGGCATGGCTGTCTGAGGAGCCTTGGGTGATTTTTTGTAATGCATCATGTAGATGTTACACATTGCTGCTACTATGCATCAGTGATGGAGGGAGTGAATGTTTGTGGATGTCATGCCGGTCAAGCTTTCGATGGTGTTAAATTCTTGAGTGTCGTTGGAGCTGCACTCATCTAGGTCAATGGAGAGTATTCCATCACACTCCTGATTTGTGCCTTGTGCATGGTGAATAGGTATTGGGGAGTAAGAAGGTAAGTTACTCACTGCAGATTTCCCAGGCTATGACCTGCTCCTTGAGCCACAATATGTATATGGCTAGTTCAGTTCATAAGAACTTAAGAACATAAGAACTAGGAGCAGGAGTAGGCAATTCAGCCCCTTCAGCCTGCTGTGCCATTTGATATGATCATAGCTGATCTTATCTTAGCCTCAACTCCACTTTCCTGCCTGCTTTCCGTAACCTTTCAACCCATTACCGATTCAAAATCTATCTACTCCTTAAATTTATTCAATGTCCAGCATCGCTTGCCCTCTGTAATCGTTAGTTCCACAGATGCAGGACTCTTTCAGAGAAGTAATTTCTCCTTATCTTTGTTTTAAATTTACTACTTCTTACCCTAGAACTATAACTTCTCATTCTAGATTACTCCACAAGAGAAAACATTTTGTCGATGCCCTTTAGCATTTTATACACTTCAATTAGATCTTTCATACTTCTAAGTTCCAGGGAGTATGGGCCTAACTATGGGCTTTTCATATGACAAGCCTCTTACCTCTGGCGTTCAGTTTCTGTTCAATGGTAAGCCCCAGGATGATGATAATGGAGGATTCAACAATGACATTCAATGTCAAGGGGTGATGGTTAGATTATGTCTTGTTGGAGATGGTTATTGACTGGCACTTGTGTCATGCCAATCTTACACATCACTTATAAGCCAATCCTGAATGTTCAGGTCTTGCTCCATTTGGACAACTGATTCCTTCAGCATCTGAAAAGTTGAGAATGGTACTGAGCATTTGTACAATCAACAGCAAATATTGCCATTTTTGACCTTATGATGAAGGGAAGGTCATTGATGCAGATGGTTATGCCAAGGACATGACCCTGAGAAACTCCTGCAGAGGTGTTCTGGAGCTGAGATGATATTGATTAATCACTTGTCCAACAATATTAATAGGTAAAGTGATGCTGTGGCAATATAGACAAATTTCTAAGGAACTATTTAAAATACACCTTTATTTTGTTGCTTGATATTTTTCAAGTTTTCTGATCTATTCTTTAAAATTCTTGTTAGGGTTTGTCAGTATCTTCTCATATGATTGATTTTTTTCACAAGCTGTACTTTCTCCTCATCTCACAGGTTAGAAAAGCACTTTTGGAGATTTGATCATAAAATAATATATTTTTCTGCTTGTCTTTCCAGCTTTTGTTTCAATTCTTGAGTTCATCTTTGTTTGTTGAAGTAACCAACAAATCATGACTTATATTCAAATACAACTGTTTTGCTCATCTGATCCGGAGAAATTGTATCCTCTAGTGCTGTTATAAGAGGGATTTTCCTACATTCAACTGTAGGAAATCTTTGCAGAGTGCTGTGAAGAGTATTGTTCCATATTTAACAAAGGATGTGAATGCAATTGGAAGTAATTCAGGGATGGTTTCTAGATGAATACCTGAAATAGGCATATTGTCTTCTCTGGAAAGGTTGGACAGACTCGGGTCATGTCTATTCGAATTCAGAAGTGTAAGAGATGACTTGATTGAAATTTATAAAATTTTGAGGGGCTTTGATAGGGCAGGTTTGGAGACAAAGTTTTCTCTTATGAGAGAACCTAGAACTAGGGATCACTGTTAAATAATAAGGGGTCATCCGCTTAAAACAGAGATGAGAGCAATTTTTATTGCCATCAAGGAGTCGTGAGTCCTTAGAACTCTTCTTCAAACGGCAGTGAAAGCTGAAACTTCGAATACTTTTAGCGGAGAAGGGGATAGATCTTAATTGGCAAAGAGATGCAAGTTTATGAGGGGTGGCTGGGTATTTGGCACTGAAGTTACAGTTGGATCAGCCATGATCTTATTAAATGGAGGGGCAGGCTTGAGATGCCAAAAAGATCTACTCCTGCCCCTAATATGTATGCTCATATGTATGCGTGTGGCTAACTAAAAGAACACAATACATGTCAATGACCAGGACCTTAATGTCCTGACAGGAAGTCTTTTGGACTGCTAAGCTGTTGCCCACTAAATTAAATAAGGGATCAGAGAACTGGGCAAGTGTTCACCAGGAGAGTGGATACTGGTTCCATCATAGGCAGTTCTGGGAGGTAAATCAGAAACTGTTCTGATGAGCTAAAATAAGCAAGGAAATTTTCACTGTACTAAAATAATTTCTTGGCAGTAGATTTACAATTGTAAATGATTTATTTTAATGAATGAAACATAGGACCTGAAAACAAAAACAGAAGTTGCTGGAAAACTCATGCATCTATGGACAGAAAACAGAGTTAACGTTTTCGGTCCAATGTCCCTTCTTCAGAACTGTCCTTCTGACCTGACCTGACCTGTTGAGTTTTCCAGCAATTTCTGTTTTTGGTTCTGACTTCCAGCATCTGCAGTTCCTTAGTTTATTTTTGTTTGTTGTAGGACCTGAAAACCCTGGAACTGTTTTGACATAGTGGATGGAGGGAAAAGCAAAATTTCTGCTTTTCTTATTGTCTTATGGATGAATTTGTTCTCATTGGAAATCCCACATTTAGGCTACCTAACATATGCAGGTCTTACCCATATTATTTCTGGCATAACATGGGAGTATCGCCTGAAGTGGACAGAAGTTGCTTGCTGCACCACATTGCTGGTTTGGGAAAATTGATTGAAAGGATACTCCTACAAAATCGGCCAAGAGTCCTTCTGGTAATTCTAGCTTTATAATTAATTAAGATCTAAAAGAAGCCTGTGAATAGCAGAGCTCTCCTCGCTGCATCCTCAATCTTATGCTGAATGTCAGGATTTCAAGGGTGTTTGTGTTAAACTGGTGACCATATTTTTGAACTACTCTGGGAAGGAGAGCAATTTGCATCAGCCTCAGAAAAGGACAGAACACCACCAGATCAGAATCCCAACTTTAGCCTCTCCCTCCCAACACTAGCCATTCCTCATTCTTCCAAAAACATTTTGTTGTTAAACCATCCTTTCCAATCACAGGAATTTCTGGACTTGGTTCATTTGAAAATCAGCAACAATTCAATTTTAGAACAAATTTAAACCAGTTGCAATAGTGGAATTTATAGTAGGTTGTAAACAATGAGGATTGAAATGATGCTTGCTTTTCTAAACTTGAAATGGAAGAAATGAATGACTACCATTTGCAAGTTAACCTAAAATGTTGTGGCAGGAAATTTGAGTTGTGTGAGCAGTGGGCACTTCACCTACTGACAGTACATTTTAGAAAGTAGCTGGCAATGCACCTGTAATTTCCCGATCTCTTGTGAGGGGAGCAGCTTCTTGAAATATTACTTCCTGTATGCCGAATTAACCTTGTGAATTTTTCCCTTTACATTTCTGCCTGAGGCAAATCTGCAATGAATAGAGACAGATGAGAAGGAAGGAAGATGGAGCTTAAATGGAGAAATGGTGCAGTTTGTTGTTCTCAAGGTGTGTGGCTGAAGGAAATAGAGTGTCTTGATCAATTCTTTGATATGCATTGCACTAAATCATATTATCTATCCTAAGTACCATAAAGTATATTTTGAGTCTGTTCTCCTGTTGTGTGATGTGACTGATTGGGAGCACAGTTTTGATAACAGGATGTGAAGGTCATCATTTCTGATTATGGCACTCATAATTTTACAGTCATTAATCTGACCTCTGTCTGATTCTCCACTCTACATTCCTACCAAACAACATTGAAAATGCAGTCTCACAAAATTCACGTGATAGTTACATCAATATATATGCATGAAAACTGTGCCCAACTCTTAGAACTGCTTGCTCAGAAAGCAGCTCGTGAGTTGGTGAGTGGCCTTTGATACTAGCTAACATTGATACTAGTGACATGCCATTCAGTTTTTTCATGGAATAAGGTCAGCAGCTTGCTGAAAGATACTAAACATCATTATTCACCAAGCATCCTGAGTAATTACCACAGCCACTAAGTAGGAACTCAACAATTGACACCTTCTGAGCATTATTCAGTGGTGTTAAGGGAGAAATCCATCTGGTAATGCAGTAGAAGTTGGTGCTGACAAGCCAGTATGTTCTGGACAGAGCTCCCCTGAGCTGCCTGTTCTGCAATAATGTCAGTACAGTGCACTTACACGCACCTGTTTTCCACTTATATATAGAGATTTTTCACTTTGATGCACCTGCTAGAATACAGGGAGGATATAAAGCAAACATATTCCTTTCTCATTGAATTATTAAATGAATCATAGAATTATAGAATGCTTACAGCACAGCATGAGACTATTCAGCCCACTGCGTCTGTGCTGACTCCTTGAAGAAGCAATGCACCATATACCATTTCCCATTCTTCTAATAATCCTGTAAATTCTTCCATTTCAAATAATAAGCTAATTCCTTTGTGAATGACTTGACTGAATCTGTCTCCACAAGACTGTCAAGCAATGCATTCTATATCTTAATCACACACTGCACAAACATTTTTGTTTTCCTCATTCTTTTTTGCCAGTCACCTTAAATCCTTAAAGGTTCAAGATGGTGGCTCACCACCTTCTCCAGAGCAACTAGAATTGACAACAAATCTTGTGCTAGCCAGTGATGATCACACCCCACAAACAATTTGAATGAATAAAAATAATTTCTTAAAAATGCCCTAATACGGTCTGATTCTTGATCCTTCCACCAATGGGGACAGTTTCTCCCTATCTCCTGGTTCAGGTACAGTGTGCCAAATGGCCTATCTTTGTTCTGTGATTCCCTACAGAGACACCTTATGATTTTGACTACTTCCGTCAAAGTTCCTCTCAAGCTTCTCTTCCCCAAGGAGGACAGTTCCAACTTCTCCAATCTGTCTACTTGATTGAAGCTTCTCATCCTTGGAGCAGTTCTTAGGAATCTTTTCTGCAATGTCTCTATTGCTTTATATCTTTACTCAAGTGTGCTGCCCAGGACTGTCAGTGCAGTAGAAAGCATTAAGAAACAGCAACACAAGTCTCATTGCTGCATATTACAGCTGGGCATACCTGCTCACATAAGTAGCAAGTCTGGGTAAACACAGGCAGCTGAACAAATAGAATCATAACATATTACAGCACAAAAAGAAGTCATTTAGTTCATCAAGTCTGCACTGATGTTCTCCTCTGTGTGACCCACTCAGTTCAGTGTTTTTATTATTCTTCTTTTCAAGCAACTACGTATAAAATGAATCATAGAATTATGTTTCTATGAATTTAATATAATTCATAAATTGTGTTTTAATGATGACCCGTGGCAAAAATCTTACATTATGACCAGGTTTCAGAGTTTCATAAAAAAGATTACAGCCAAGATATACAAGCCACTTTGATGTTCTGAGTATCTTGTGTCACTTAACAGACTCTGCAACACCAACAGGATAGCTTAGGTTTTTAATCTGAGGGGAGTTGATAAATACATACCGACCATGAGACCTGCACGGTCCTCCCTAAAGGCCAGAATAGAGCTGGAGGTCTTCCTTTCTGAACTAGTTCACGTTCACAGTGCATTCATATTTTAGCTTGCTGATGTATCTTCGATAACTCTGAAATGGGAATAAAAAATGTCATGCCTAAAACTTATGAAGATTTTGATGCCATGTAAGAAAATCATGTGAGACTGTGCGTTCTTTGCAAAGAACTCTGTCCAGGTTAGTGCTGGAGCTCACAATATGAAAATCAATTGGCAATTCAGCCAGATCCCCTTTTTAACTTCCAGTAACTGTCTTTGTGATTCTATCAAGTTGTGTAAAGCTATATGTGGCACCAGGGGACACCCTTACCATATTCTATCAGTTTGCTGATTGTTCAAGGTGGTGAGTAAAATACGTTAAGTCATCACAGTTAATTTGCTGTTGATGTGCTCAAAAAGGAGTGCTGTAATTCTTTCCTAGATCTGACAGCATAGAAGGAGATCAATCAGCCCATTGTGCCTGTACTGGCTCTTTGAAAGAGCTGCCCAATTTCATAAAATATGGAGCAGGTACTCTGAGACCATCTCCTTTGATGCTTTCCAGCACCTCACTGATGGAGACCTTGGTAAACTGTGTCCCAGTGCATGCTGTTTGAGAAGGCAATTATGACCTGAAAAGGCTGATGGATGTCACAAAATAAGCTCTTCCCATCAGAACATGTCATCATGGTGAAAGATAGTAGTAGTAGACTAGAACTTCAAGACAGTCGGGGGCAGAGGTGATTGTAGTAGTCATCACTAAGGAGAAGGTGCTGAGAAAGCTGAAAGTTCTGAAGGTGGATACATAACCTGCACCAGATGGAATACACCTCAGAGTTCTGAAGGAGATAGCTGAGGAGATTGTAGAAACATTGATAGCGATCTTTCAGGATTCACTGGAGTCAGGTAAGGGCCCCAGAGGACTGGAAAATGACAAATGTAACACCTCTGTTTAAGAAGGGAGGAAGGCAAGACAGGAAACAATAGACCGAGTAGTCTAACCTTGGTCGTTGATGAGACTTTAGAGTCCATTACTATTGACGAGATCGCGGAGTACTTGGACTAAGTCACCGTGGCTTTCTCAAGGGGGAGTCATGCCTGACAAATCTGTTAGCATTCGTTAAGGAGGTAATGAGCAAGTTCAACAAAAGAGAGCCGGTAATGTGATGTATTTGGATTTCCAGAAGCTCTTTAATAATGTGCCACACTGGAGGCTGTTAAATAAGGTGAGAGCCCATGGTATTGGGGCAAGGTACTGGCATGGATAGAGGATTAGCTGACTGGCAGAGGCAGAGTGTAGGGATGAAGGTGTCTTTTTCAGGATGGCAGTTGGTAACAAGCATGTGTTCATTTTGGCATCTTGGCTATTGTATAATGTATTGACAATCTGGATGAAGGAACTGAAGGGATTGATGCTAAGTTTGCTGATGATAAAAAGATGTGTTGAATATTGAGGGGTGTTGAGGAGGTGGAGAGGCTGCAGAAGGACTTGGACAAGCTAGGGGAGTGAGCATGTCTGGCAGCATCTGTCAAAAGAGAAAATGTTAATGTTTCAAGTCCCATGACTCTTTATAACAAAACTAAACAAAAAGAATTTTTTTGGCCTTTGAATTGTTGACTTTGCATGTGGAAAGGTCATAGCAGAAATCCTGGTACATAATGTAAATGGATCTCCAGCCAAAATGTTGAGGTCCTGCAGGGATGAATTTCTAACAGAAGCTCTCTTCTTTTGTTGAAAATGCACTATTGGGAAAATTGCTCCTGTGATCTTTTCTGTTATTGATTTAAAGACAGAAAATACAAAAGCGATAGTATATGTTCACAATTAAATTATAAAGGAATTCCTCAGTTAATATTTTCGTATTGGGAGCTATGAAAGTCAGTTCAAGTTGCATAATTGATTACAGCATGATTGCTGTGAAACTACAGCATTTCATATTTGCTATACAGCATTGAAATGTTCTAACAGTGAACATCTTCATACATTTGTGACTGAATGTTGCAGATCAATATTTAAAAGCACATCTAAAATAATAAACCTTGTTTGCTACAGAGTCCTCTTCAGAGAATAGCAGTTTCAAAATGATCATTAGCAATTTGATTGCAATGTTAGGAACTAATTGGGATTGGAATCTGAATGATTCAGTTTAATGCCATGTAATCAATATGGTTGTCAATACCATTTCAGTTAGTATTGTTCTACTGCTTTACTGTTTTCTTTTCCTGCCTCCAAAAGACTCAGCTTGGCATACAGTGATAAATGCTTTACACCCTATAACTCAACCACATTAATCAGGAATTTAGTTATACAATTTGCCCAATATTAACGTGACTCTATCTTCATCCATTGTTGGTGCCTCCTTGAAAGAGTAGGTCTTTTGTTTTTTGTAATTATTTTTAATCAGTCTGTTCACAGATGTTATGGCAAACATCTGGAGCAGGTAGGGCTTGAACATGGATCTGCTAACCCAGAGGAAGTGACACTACCACTGCACCACAAGACCCCTTTATCAGAGAACTGGATGGTTTTTAATGGTAATTTGGTAGTTAATGGTCACCAGTTCTTGGTGCTAACTGCTATCGTCTTCTAGTTATTTCCAAATCAATCTGTTCAGAGGTGTATGACACATCTCTGGAGCAGGTGAACATGAACCTGGGCTGAGAGGTAGGGACACTGCCATGGTGCCATTAAAAACCCTTTCTATCTTCATGTAACAAGCTCTTTTAATAGGAATCACCTGGACATAAGCAGGAATTGTGAATCTCCCCTTCCTGATCCAGGAATGCTGAGACCAATGCCAACAGATTAGCTGGCTCAGAATGCTTCAAGACCTGAAACTGGGACCTCCCTGTGTGGTGTGATGCAGCTTGACAACAGGTCATGAATTGAACGATTTGGGAATCCATTAATTCCTTTCTAATGATCATTGTCTGATCCCAGAGTCAACTTACTGGTATTATACAAGCATTATTTTTAATGGAATGTTGCCTATTGTTAATTGTTAGTGAACTATTTGTTCTCTCTATACAGTGCTCAAACTGTAGATGGAGACCATGCATGCAGAGATTTTATTTCTTCCAAACATTTTAATACTTGTTTAAGCTCTGCTTATAAGATGCCACCATAAATCTTCTGTAAAGATTTTAATCATTTTCTTTAAAGATGTGCTGATGACAAAATTGATTGGCAAACTATTTTGGTTTGTGTTTGGAGAATGTATTGCGTAAATCACATCAAACTACAACATTGTGGTGCATACCTATGAGAACATTGGGCTCAAGGTGGTATACAGTGATTCAGAGAACAAGGAAGCAATAATGATAAAGCCCAATTCTGCTGCACGCTGCAGACTTTGTCCATCCATTCAATCTGGACAAACAGATACAGTGACCTTTGTGTAACAAAATATTGTGCATATAAAATCACCAATCTCAAACTGAATCAAATGAATCTATGGAATATGGAGACGTGGAATCATTATGGCAAAGAAAGAGACCATTTGTCCCATTGAGTCAATGTAGGACTGGTCGTCCTTGCTTTGGGACAGTATTCTGATTGACCACATTGATTCAGAAGCCATGTGATCTTCCAGGCTTCTTTTTTGTATTTCAAAAATATACTTTATTCATAAAAATGTCTTTATATGTATATGGTCAAAAATACAGTTCAGTTTTGTACAGTAGCATTATCAAGGAAACAAACAAATATTGGAGTTTGACTCTATCCAACAAACATACCAAAGGCAGTATCTACTTGTGCAAGGTTATATTTATGTAGAATTGAGGCACCAGACGGGTCCGATGACTGATCAGACCCCCCTTTAACTTCGGCAAAAAGACCTTGGGCAGTGGTCTTTCTCAACTGGGCCTTGGCAGCAGCTGCCCCAAGCTTCAGTGTGTCCCTCAGCACGTTGACCTGGACCTTGTAGTGTGCCAGCTAAAAGCACTGGACTCTTGCCCTCCAAAGGTAGCAACTTTCCATTTAGCCCAAACAGTATTTGTCAATTTAAAAATATGTTTTTTCAGATATTGGAGTTAGTTCTGCAATAGTCTAAAATGGACAATGACATGTTGCTAACCAATTTCTCGTCTCTCAATTTTGAGGTGAATAAATGAAAAATTAGTGCGATGTAAATGAGCTACCAATACATTATCACCTATTGTCCACTACCACAGTCAAAGTGTCTTTTCAGCTAAACAGGTCCTGTAGCCATTCCTAATATGCAATTTTAGATCTTAAATTAGTTTAATTGATAATCTGCATTATATGTTAAGTAACATAACATAAATTCACCAAAGATCCTCAAACAGCACCTTCCAAACCTATGACCACTTCCATCTAGAAGGAACAGGGCAGCAGACATATGGGAACACCATCACCTCCAAGTTCCCCTCCAAGCCGCTCACCATCCTGACTTGGAAATAAATCACTATTCCTTCACTGTCGCTGGGCCAAAATCCTGGGATTCCCCTCCTAATAGTATTGCGAGTCAACCCACAGCAGGAGGACTGCAGCTGTTCAAGAAGGCAGCTCACCACCACCTTCTCAAGGGCAAATAGGGATGGGTTGAAATGCTGGCCAGCCAGCAACACCCACATCCCACAAATGAATAGAAAAAGAAACTTAGTTAAAGCATGGAGTGAAACGTTTTTAACTGAGCAGATATATATTATTTAATCTCCATAGTTTGCCCTTAAACCCCAATGCCTTGAGAATCAGTAATCCTCTCGAATGCTTTACAAGTTGCTGCATTTTGCATTATACCAATCTGTCTTCACCACGGTGTGTTTTTGCCCTCTTGTTTTTTTTCACTCAAAATGTACACGTTTACACATTAGAATTAGGTCATTAATCTGCTATTAAGACATAATAAATTCAGATGACAGTATAACAATTTAATGAAAATTCATTACCAATTCTATTTACAAACAATAGAATGTTTGATGCTCATAATCAATTCAGAGAAACACTTGAAACAGGTCCTGCAGCCAAACAAAATGATTAAGGAAACCAACCTGGAGTCTGTATATGTGTTGGATTTAAAGAACTACATACTTCGTTCCACAAAATGAATTTTGTCATTTTTGGCCATGTTCAGTAGATGAAATCTCTTCTGACAGTTTTTCATCGGAACATAGGAGCAGGGGAAGTCCACTTCTTGGGCCTGTTCCACCATTTAATGAGATAATGGCTAATGTGTGGCCTAATTCCATTTACTTGTCTTTGGCCCATATCCCTTAATATCTTTGCTACCTCTGAAAGGGCCTAACAAGCCACTCAGTTCAAGGGCAATTAGGGATATGCAATTAAGCCAGCCAATGATGTCCAAATCTGAAGAATGAATAAACAAAAAAAACAGAATGAGGTTTTGTTGCTCATGTTTGATCTGATGCCATGAGACTGGTCAGCATTTTCAATTTTAGTTTCAGATCACCAATATCTGCAGTTCTTTACTTTCTTTAATGCCATGAGATTTAATGGGTTCCAGAGTCAATATTGAGGACTCCTATGATTACATTCTTCTGCCTGTATACCACTATGTCGCCATCTCTGCTGGGCCTGTCTTGCTGCTGAGACAAGACATAATCAGGGACGGTGATACCTAGTCTCTTGGTTGGTAGAGTAGGATGTTGTCAGGCGATCACTTGAATAGATTGTGGGACATGCCAGACCTTGCCAGGTGGTCAGGACTGGGTGTACTTTTTTAATGATGCATCGGTCAATGCACACGAAGACCAGATTTCCTTCCTTAAGAGGCATTCGTGAGCCAGATGAGTTTTTACAACAATTGATGATCACATCTCGCTCATCAATGCTAGCTTTTTGTTAATTTCACATTTTTATTAAATAGTTGAAATGATCTCATGTTACCACAGTGCACCTTTGAATTGGTACACTACTTAATCATCTCCTCTCTGAAATCTCCCCTCAGTAACTGCCTATACAACTTAAAAGTCTTAACACTGCAAGTGCAAATGAAGTATAACCTTGATAACTAATTTCAGATAATGTCTTAAAAGTTAATTAGCATGAACATTCTGCCACATTGAGTACTCAGTAGGTTTATTTGCGTCCTATTATAATTATACAGTTCAAGTGTTGAATCTAATGATAAGTTAGAGCTAATTAAAATAACACTTCAATAAATATTTTCATTAGATTTAAACCTTTTAAAATTATTTCTAGAATGCCTTCTATATCTACCGTTCAACTTTACATTAAGTTCTCGCTTGATGGCTTTTGAATTTGCTGCCCATATTATTTTTCCAGAAAGACCAATCATAAGTTCCTCTATTCTTTTGATGAAAATGTTGAAGAGACCTTCAATGTTTTAAATATTGCAGTGAGAAGTGATTAGAGAGCTGACTGTGCATTATTAATCACTGCTCAATAATGAAACTGATCTTGCTTTTGCAAATATTGGATTCAATTGTGATCCTGATTTTGGACACATTATTTTGTGACTTTGTTTGTTGCATGAAAAGGCTTTGCTCATTCAGTAAGCTTTCTTCTTTGATAAATCATAACCTTCATGATCGCTTAACTAGACTGGGGCAGGGTTAGTGGGGGTAATTTACACACAGTGTAGCTGTTGAGATTACCTCATCACTGATAAAGCTAATTTAAATTTAAATGAAAGAGTGGAATAATGCAATAGATACTGTAGGTGTGTTAAATTTCCAATGGAATTGAATTGAATTGAATTTGCTTTACTGTCTCACATATATTCAGATGAGTACGGTGAAAAATTTACAAGTTGCCACTTACGGTGCCATCTTAAGAGCAAAGGTACCGAGGTACAGTTTCTTCAGTACAAGTTTTTAGGAAAATAAATTAGAAAATAAAGAAATAAAAAGTCCAGCATTGCAGGTTGTAGGAATAAATTAGAAAATAGGGAAATAAAATGTTCAGAACAACAGTCCTTCTAACGCAGTCCATGCTAGCACCTAGCCTCCAGTCTGTGCCGGGCTTTACCTCGAGGTTCTCAAGGCCAGGAGACCACTCTGGAATCACCTCAAGACCACAAGTCCACACTGAGGCCATGCCAAGCTAAAAGACCACCAAGTCAGGCAGAAACTGCCATGTCAGGCTGAGGTCAGGAATCCAAGACCAGGGGTCCGAGGCCAAGACGCCAAGGTTGAGAGTCCAAGCCCATGCTGATGCAGGGAGTCTGAGGCCAAGAAGAAGGAGGAAAGAGAGAAGATAAAGGAAACACAAAAGAGAAAAAAAAAGAGAAAAAAGTGAAAAAGAAATGGGTGGAGTGCACAAGCTCCAGCTGAAGCATCCTACTCCGCTGTCATCTTGGACCCCATGGTCCAACCAGGCTGAGAATGGTGGCACTGCCCTCTAAAATGATGGGGTGGGCTGGGGAAATTTCATTGCCACATTCCTTGTCCAATTAGGCCAAGGTTAACTTCAAAACAGCCTCCTATAGGCTGACATAAACTGACCTGATTCAGATAGTAGGCTCTTTTAATAAACCCTTTTGGAACCTTCAGAATGTAGAAGATACAACTGTCATTTTAAGGCACACTAGCATCAACTTAGTGAGAACATAGCAAGTCAGGTGGCATCTGGAGGAAAGGAGCAGTCAACGTTTCGGGTATTACCCTGTCCTGAAGAAGCCCTGAAGAAGGGTAATACCCGAAACGTTGACTGCTCCTTTGCTCCAGATGCTGCCTGGCTTGCTGTGTTCTTCCAGCCTCCTATTTGTCTACCTTAGATTCCAGCATCTGCAGCATTTTTGTCTCTAGCATCAACTGGTAGTCTAGTTAAAGAGAGGAGTAGGAGGTATATTCTAAATAAATTTTATTGGGCCATCAAAAGCAGTAGCAAACGCCCTTGGGGCTTCCCCCAAGCAATAAGGACCCTAATATCCTACCCTTTAATCTCTATCCAAAGATCATTTGGTGGGGAATCCAGATGCAACAGGTTTCCACTCTGTACCTGTTTTCATTAAATTATGCTGCTGGTTAGATATATTAGATAAACACAAAGCCTCCACCCTCTCAACCTCATGGACAATTCTGCGGTTGTGTTTGCAGGAGTGATCTTTTACCTTGAGAACCTCACTCAGATCACACTGATGGATTCCCTGGAGCTTGAGGTCTGCTGTACTCAGGCAGGGATACTGTTCTGCTTTAGGGAAGGTTCTAGCTGAGGAGGAAATGCTGTTAAATTCCTGAGAGATCAGTTATTGCTGAACTCATTGTATGCTCATAGAAAGAAATTAACCCTGCAATTCAAAGCAGAAGTAGGCAATGCAGTCCATCGAATCTGCCTGCCGTTCGAGGAGATCATGACTGATCTGATAATCCTCATCTCCACTTTCCTGCCTTTCCTCCATAACCCAGGATTCCCCTGATGGTTAAAAATCTGCCTATCTCAGCCTTGAATAGACTTAATTGCTCAATGTCAACAGTCCTGCGCGGTAAAGAATTCCACAGATGCACCACAGTCTGAGAGAAGAAATTCCTCTTCGTCTCCATCTTAACTATGTGACACCTTATTCTGAAATTATGTCCTCTGGCTGCAGACTTTCCCACAAGGGGAAACAGCCTTTCCGCATCTACCCTCCAAGTCCCCTAAGAATCTTGTATGTTTCAATAAGGTCACCTCTCATTCTTCTAAATTGGGGCGGCACGGTGGCTCAGTGGTTAGCACTGCAGCCTCACAGCGCCAGGGACCCGGGTTTGTTTCCAGCCTTGGGCAACTGTCTGTGTGGAGTTTGCACATTGTCTGCATGGGTTTCCTCCGGGAGCTCCGGCTTCCTCCCACAGTCCAAAGATGTGCAGCCGAGAGGGATTGGCCATGCTAAATTGTCTGTAGTGTTCAGGGGTGTGTGGGTTATAGGGTGATGGGTCTGGGTGGGATGCTCCAAGGGTCGGTGTGGACTTGTTGGGCTGAAGGGCCTGTTTCCACACTGTCAGGATTCGATTCTATTCTAAATTCAAAGGAATAGATGCTCCAACTACTCAACCTATCTTCACAACAGTCCTTCCATACCTGGTAACAACCTTCTCTGGATTCCCTCCAATGTCAATATATTTTCCCTTTACAAGCTTATTGAGTGTTTGCTGGATTTGCACTCATCTAGACAAATGGTGAATATTCCATCGTACTCCTGGCTAGTGCCTCATAGATGGTGGACAGGCTTTGGGATGTCATGAGGTGAGTAACTTGCCTCTGACCAGTTCTTTTAGCCACAGTGTTTAGTTGACTAGTCCAGTCCAGTTTATGGTCAATGTTAACACCCAGGATGTTGATAGTGGATGATTCAATGATAGGGACGCCATTTAATTGTTGATTTTGAGGATTTGTGATTACAATTACCTAATATAGGTAATCAAAGATTTATTGCAATTTTCTGATAGTTTATTAGGTTTGTTAAGAAGTAGCACTATTGATATGATATATTAATTAATTAGATAAAGAAAGTATACAACAGTGACAATTGGGATGGTCACTGATAACACAGGACAAACAAGCTATTAGCACAGAATATTTCAGTCTTGTTAAAGTGGTTAGGTAGCATTCTGCTTTCTAGCCGAGGTGTTAAGGAACTTTTCCCTTGGTCTTCATCCTCTCCTTCAGGTCTGTCTTCCATCTGCATGGTGAAGGCTGCTCAAAGAAGGCTGCTGCCTACATGGTCTGCTGATTAAGAACTTCTCCCTGGGTAAACTCCCACCTAATCCCTGCGTGGATCCTCCAGTGCTGATTTGACCTTGCCCCAGCATGGTTACTCCAGTGTGGAATCTGGCTCCTGAATTCTTTTGGCCCCTGTGTGGCCTTTGCATTAAAGATGTGGCTTCTGTAACTTCCTTGTCCCCAGTGCGGAATTGGCCTAGTCCATGCAAACTTCCCAGTTGCCTCCTATCCTGAGTTTAGCACATTACGTCATATTTCCAGGGGCAGTGTCAATCAATTGTCTGACCCTTTCAGTAATGGCTAGATGTTAGACGATCGTCATTCCCTTGCCCACCATCACCTGAGGATTAGTTTACCATTCTTCCTAAGGACAAAAAATGCTTCTTATTTTCAAAAACAATACACTGACAATAGCATTAGTTTGATGTCAAATGAATTGTTGATGCTAATTGTGGGCATTGTGACCTCTCTTTTTTTTGTAATTCTCACCTTTCTTTCAGATGTAAGAATTTTAGAAAGTTAAATACTGCTCTAATATCTTTTAAATGAAATTTCATGGTACACAGGAAATATGAGGAAAAATCAATTTTTAAGTAACCCCAGTATTCAACACGATGTCAAGGGATAATAGTTAGATTCTTTCTAACAGTTAGAGGCCTGGATACAGTGGATGTGGAGAAGATGATTCCTTTAGTAGGAGAAACTAGGACCTAAGGTCTCAACTTCAAAGTGAAGGGATGACTCTTTAGAACTGAGATGAGGAGGAATTTCTTCAGCCAGAGGATTAGAAATAGAATTAAACCTAATTCTCATATGTACTCAAGTACAGGGATTCATGAGTACAGTGAAAAATGTACAAAGTCGCCATTTCTGACACCATCTTAGGTACATAAGAACATAAGAACTAGGAGCAGGAGTAGGCCATCTGGTCCCTCAAGCCTGCCCCGCCATTTAATAAGATCATGGCTGATCTTTTTGAGACTCAGCTCCACTTACCCGCCCACTCACCATAACCCTTAATTCCTTTACTGTTCAAAAATTTATCTAGCCTTGCCTTAAACACATTCAGTGAGGTAGCTTCAACCGCTTCACTGGGCAGGGAATTCCACAGATTCATAACCCTTTGGGTGAAGAAGTTCCTCCTGACCTCAGTCCTACATCTGCTTCCCTTTATTTTGAGGCTATGCCCTCTAGTCCTAGTTTCACCTGCCAGTGGAAACAACCTCCCTGCCTCCACCTTATCTACTCCCTTCATAATCTTATATGTTTCTGTAAGATCTCCCCTCATTCGTCTGAATTCCAATGAGTATAATCCCAGCCTACTCAGTCTCTCCTCATAATCCAACCCTCTCAACTCTGGAATCAACCGAGTGAATCTCCTCTACACCCCCTCCAGTGCTAGTATATCCCTTCTCAAGTAAAGAGACCAAAACTGCACACAGTACTCCAGGTGTGGCCTCACCAGGATCCTATACAGCTGCAGCATAGCCTCCCTGGTTTTAAACTCCATCCCTCTAGCAATGGCAGACAAAATTTCATTTGCCTTTTTAATTACCTGCTGCACCTGCAATCCTACTTTTAGCGATTCATGCACAAGGACACCCAAGTCCCTCTGCACAGCAGCGTGCTGCAATTTTTTACCATTTAAAACATAGTCCATTTTGCTGTTATTCCTACCAAAATGGATGACCTCACACTTATCAACATTGTACTCCATCTGCCAGGCCTTTGCCCATTCACTTAGACTTTCTATATCCCTCTGTAGATTTTCAGTGTCTTCTGTACAAAGTCATTGAATGTATTTAAGACAGAAGTAGATAGGTTCTTGATTGGCAATGGGATCAAAGGGGAGAAGGCAGAAGACTGGAGTTGCAAAAAATATCAGCTATGATCAAATGGCAGATGAGACTTAATGAGCCGAATGGCCTATTTCTGTCCTATATCTTATGATCTTATGGCCTCTAAGAAACTGGATGTTGGTCTTGTGGAATTGAAGAATCCAATAGACATTTCTTACAGCCTATTATGTTATTAACAGTACATTTCTCATCTCCTAAGGGTCTACAGTTTTTCACAATAACTCAATGAATAACATAGACCATCATGTTTTCAGTTGAATGTCTTACTGCAAATGATCCCAGGGTAAGATGGAGTATGAGATCTTTATACCCACAGGCTACAGGCTATGATGCAGTGATGCTATCCTGAGCATGTTTCTTAAAGGTATTTTGATATACCAACCATGAGACATTACACAACATCCTCCTTTTACCAAAGATAAAAAATCTTAAATACCAAGTAGATATACATAGTTGTATATAGGCATATGTTGTCAATCGATACTTATATAAAAGGTAAAAGAGAGTTTACATTTCAAAGCTCACCGTAATATTTTGGCTACTTGATAACTCATTCTGGTTTGTTCATTGTATAGTCATCTGGAGAAATATGTGGTGTTCTCTGTTGCACGCCTTTGGCAACTTGGTTGTAATGATGCTCGTAACTGGCATTCAACATTGCTGCACAGTCATCATCTGAGTGTTCTTTTTGTATTTGTAGTTCTAACTTGCAGTCTGCCCAGTATGCAGTTTTGATAGCTCTCTACCAGCTTGCTCATCATGCATTCTCATCTGTCTTTGATGGATAGAAAATTGGTTACTAGGCTAAGTCATTTGCATGAGCCTTTCAAGCATAAATTATTCCAGGCCTGATAATCCCTTCTCCAATGGTGTTGCACAAAAATGCAGCAATGCAATTCGAAAATTTTCATTTGCTGCTCGACTTTGTGATCATTGACTTGGTAGTATGGATTAGATGTTCTGTTAAACCATTTGACTGTGGATGGTTGGGTGATGATATGATATGAGTCAGTACCCACTTTGTCTTTGAAATGGTTTGCCAGTGTACTGCAGCTTGATGTTACACACTATCTGCTCTAGGATACAAAATAAACAGAAAGTAGCTCTCATTGTGTCAGCGAGGGTTATTTTCACTGTATTGCTAAGTTGTTGAAGAATGGGAAATTAAGAGAAGTAATCTATAACAGGGATATAATCTTCCCTGTGCACTGTGAATAGATCTCTTGAAACTTTCATTCAAGTATGATTGAAACATTTTGTGGATGGAGAGGCTTTGTCCGCTACTGGGGTCGATATGTTTGAATGTCTCACATGCATTAACAATTTGTTGAATATCCTGATTCACCTCAGGCCAATACACAGGGTTCACACACTAGCTGTCTTGTGCATTCATCACCCTTATTCCCATGGTGTAACATGGACATTATATCTTGGCATAATTCCTTTAGCATTTGGATTTCTTTGCACTTGAAAATAAATTGTTGTGATATATCAATTTCATCCCTGTGTGGCCAAAATGCTTAATTGTTCTCAGAAACTTATTTAAAACTACAGGCCATCTATGGATAACAATCATTTGCACCTCTTGCAGTTACTCATCTTCAGTTGTTGTCAATTGTCACATTGGCTCTGGTCATACTGTAACAGATCAAACTTCAATTTCTTAGTCCAGATCGTCAATGTGAGGGTGAAGTGGAATATCTTTGTCTTTATGTGGCTTTGATGTGGAGGTGCCGGTGTTGGACTGGGGTGGACAAGGTCAAAAGTCAAAAGGGCAGCACTTCAAAATCTTGTGATTTCAAATAAACCTGTTGGACTATAACCTGGTGTCATGTGACTTTTGACGTTATGTGGTTTGGCTAACATGCTCAGCGTATCATACATAATCAACCTGGTACCTGGCTTATAGCTCCTTTAAAGTCATATCCACAAAGATGATTGATGGACTTGATTGTGTCTGTTCCTTACAATGTGTATGATTTGAATCTTATGAGCTGTGCAAACTGGTAGCCCCACCACTACATGGCTGCTGGTATCCTCCAGGTAGAAGATTTCAGGAAGTCACAGTGAGCTTCAATATTGGCACTACAATGTGATTCTGCCAAAGCACAAAATTGGTGATTTATTACTCATTGTGAGATGGCCTCTCATGGGTAGTACCATGGAGTACCACTGGTTAAGATATATGATCAGGTTTACCAGATTGATTCCTGGGATGGCAGGACTGACATATGAACAGGGACTGAATTGGTTAGATCTGTATTCACTGGAGTTTAGAAGAATGAGGGAGGGTCTCAGAGAAACTTTAAACATGTAACAGGACTAGACAGGGTAAAAAGAGAAAGGATGAGCCCAATGACTGAGGAGTCCAGAACCAGGGGGTCACAATCTAAGGAACTGAGATGAGGAAATTATTTTTTTCCCCAAGACAGTGATGAGTCTGCAGAACTCACTGCCACAGGAAGCCAAAACATTGAGGCTAAATCATTGAATATTTTCAAAAATGAGTTGTCTTTATCCTTGTAAATGGAACATGTTATGAGTTGGAAAGTGCTGTTTTCTATGATTCTATGTTTCTCAAGGTACATGTGCCACCCAAGCACATCCCATGGTCATCAAACACAGAAGTGTATGTTTAGTGCTTCCTTTCTCATAATACCAGAAGACTTGGTTTAATGTCTTTGTTCTTCCCAATACACATTTGGTGCTGGATGTTAAACAGGTAGCATGACCATTTAGAGGCAGCTGAAGAGTTGAGGGAGCTAGCGGAAAGGAAAAGCTGTGTTTTGTCAGTATTTCTGTGAAAACTGAAGTAAAACAGTGATATTTAGCCTTCGTATTATGTAACAGTAATTTATCTACAGTTATTCTAATAAGTGGGTATATTTCGTAATTATGAATAAACCTGATCCAATTACGTAACTCATCCGCTTGTATAATTATCTTAATTGCAAAACAGGCATTCTCCTATAACTAAAAAAAGTAAGTACTATTTGATAAAATTGGAGGATTTAATTATTATGCCATTAGCAATAACATAGTAATTATGTGTGCTTCTTAAAAGGTTATTTGCATATGTATATATGTACTGTAATTCAGGATAATTATAAAAAATCTTCTCATAACAAAAACAAAACTCACTGAGAGTATTTCAAATGATGAACAGGGGAAATATTAAATTATCCTAACTAATTTGTTTCCCATAATTACTCACAGATGATGTGAAAAAATATTTTTTCTTTTCTTGTTGCAATAGCATTCCAGTTCTTTTCATATTGTTTAATTTTTTCTCTGTTCTTCTCTCCAATATCTAATGTTTCTTAATTTGCTCTTTAAATCTCATTTAATTTTCTTATTGTGGTAGTTGCATCACTTCAATGAGAATTATAACCCCAGCACCCCCCTCCCACAATAAAATGGGTGGGTGTGTGTCAGGTAGGAGGGAAATCCAGTCTCAACCTCGAATTCTCGCCACACACCCAGTCCTAATTTAGCAGAGGTGAACAATCAGCCTGCTTTTGGGAGGTGGCTTCCAGCGAGGATTGAACCTATTCACCAGGATCAGAGCCCTCTCCCTGCCTCCCCCATGTAACTCAGAACCCCACCAATTACCACAGACCCAGCTGCAGGCTCTCCACCTTCTCCCAAACTGCACTTTGATCCAGGTGAAGAAACCTGCTGGAAACAAGATCACAGGCTGTGGGGTCAACATTCTCACAGTGTGTAGAGAAATCCAGACTTCTGAATTCCATCACTAGCACTTCAGCCCTGCCTTCACCATCCTTCTTGGAAATCCCACCTATGCCAAAGTTATCTCTCACATTTGAAACTCTCCCTCAGTTTTCTCATTTGCTTTCTCTTCAATGTCTCCAGATTTCTCTACCCTTCCAAGACGGTGTCTGGTTTGCATCAACAGAACTGAGGACCAGGGTCAAATGGGAAAAAATATGAGAGAAAATTCAGGATATTGAGATTAAGTAGGGATTTGGGTTGCTAGAGGCTGGTTTAGGGAAGAAATAAGAGGATCTGTTCAAGAGGAGAACTCTGCTACAAATCATCTTCCACAGAAAAGGAAGTGACTCTTGCTGAGAATTTTCAATCAGTGGAGGAAAATGAGTCATATTGATCCATGTCAAAGAAAGAGGCATATTAACTGCTCGTTAGAAGGTGGTGAATGATTGACTTGCTCTGATTGATTAATGACTGGGGTACAGAGTCAGTCTTTAAACAGAAGAGATGCTGCACAGTGAACAGCAATGTTTTGAAGGCACTGGCTCTTGTACTATGTGGTCGCGGACCCCTGAAGCATCTTAATGGAAGATGTCCACCCAATAGGAACAGGTGGTTATCCTTTGTCCATGGTTGTCAAGGTGACCACAGCCCTCAGTTCTTTCAAATCCACCTTCTTCCACTTGTTATATTCACGCCATTTCAGAGCCTGCAGCCCCACAGCTACACCATCCAGGTCACTAATTTGTTTTTCATGAGAGCTTCCAATTGTAGATCAGGCAGACAGTCAAACACGAAAGAGTGACAGCTTTGCTTCCTGAGCAGCATTTCACAACTTCGCTGGTGGGGCATGGGCTGCATTCATTTGCACTGAAGACCGAGAAGTGAGTAAAGCCGTGACATCCATCAACCTTTTCTTTACCTTTCCTCTTGGAGACAAATTGAATTCCCTGTTAATCAAAGGCAGGAGTGTATTTGGCCGCAAAGAGTGAGGTGTTTAGAACCATGGTGAAGTACAAAATGCAAATGAAGATGACAAAATCTCTTTAACGATGGCCTGAGCGATATCTGAGAACAGCAGAGGATGTGACCTGCACCTCAGTTATCTGTGTCAATCTGTTGTTGATGATAAAGCTATGTTCATGCTGGTCAACTGCACTTTTGTAATGGCAGTAGAAGGCAAAATTGGTCTCATGCATTGATCGTAACAGAACATGTATGGATTGCCACTTACGTTAAAACATGGGTACAAGATACCCCACAAATCCATTAAACATTAGCCTGCTGATATTTTCAACAGCAATTCTGAGTCTATTTGTTACAATTTGCCTCTTTGGCAAAGTCTCTAAAGACAGATAAGAGGAAGGAGATTGAGTTTTTAGCAGCAATGTGTAAGGACAACAATCTCTCTATTAACGTAAGCGAAAGGAAGCAGCTGGTCATTGATTTCAGGAAGCGGACTGGAGGCCACACCCCTGTCTGCATCAATGGTGCTGAGGTGGAGATGGTCAAGAACTTTAGGTTCCTGGGAGTGATGATCACCAACAATCTGTCCTGCTTCACCTATATTGACGCGACGGTCAAGAAAGCTTAACAACATCTCTACTTCCTCAGGAGGCTAAGGAAATTTGGCATGTCCTCAAGGACTGTTATCAATTTTTAGCATTCTGTCTGGGTGAATCACAGCCTGGTATGGTAACTGCTCTTCCCAAGACGGCAATAAACTACAGAGAGTCATGGACACAGCCCAGTCCATCGCACAAACCAGCCTTCCAACCATTAACTCCATCTATGCTGGGATCTTTTATGTCCATCTGAGGCAACAAAATATATATATCACCACAAATTATTATTGTCACACCTCAGTCTGAAATGATTGTCAAAGAATAACTGAAGTTGTTAGGTAAAAGTTAGAATTCAGCATCTTTTTACTTAAACGTTTAGTTATAAGGGAAAGGAAACAAAGTCTTAGGGCTGAATTTTCTGATACTTAGGCTAATTGTCATTTTCTTCAAGCTTTGCGGAGGGTTTCTCTCCTCACGAGAGGTTTACCTTGTTCTCTTGTACAATCAAGTCAAACTTGCTTCATTAACTACCTATTCCACCCTGTGGCACCCCTCATGTCTGATGCTAACCTGATGCTACCACTCACTGTAGGTAGAGGAACTCACCACAGCACAGAACGGACTAGCATCCCTGCCGCCAGCACCATCCCTATAAAACAGTTGTGCACATCGACAAGCACTGCCAATCCATGGCTGCCCTGCAAAGATTGTGGAATTTCAAAGGACATGGCAGACAAGAGGAATTGGTGCCCTGCTTTCTGGGCAAGGAGCTAGATTGTTGTTAAAACTAATCCAATCTGGGCAAGTGGCAAATATTCCCCCATCATCCCCCTTATTTTTGCAATGTGGACTGGCTGTGATTTGCTTGCTACAGAATTCCTAGGTATTGATCTGACTCTATAGCCACATATTTACATAGCAGGTCCACTTCACTTTCTGGTCAATGATAACCCCCAAGGTATTGATAGTGGGAGATGTGATGATGCTAATGCTATGAATGTCATGTAGTGATGTTTAGATTCTCTTTTTTTGGAGAAGTTCATTGCTGGCACTTGTGTTGGACAAAAGTTATTTGCCACTTATTAGCCCAAACCTGTATGCTGTCCAGGATATAAGAACATAAGCTTTTTCAATATCTGAGGAGTCACAAATTGTGCTGGTGGACAGGCTGTTGCAGAGGAGGGATGCCCTCTTCCCCCAGGACTGGTAGCAAAAACCAGAACATCAAAGTCTGCCATCCTGAGCCAATGTTGCCCAACTGGCTAAATATGGCCTCTGCCATCTAAGGGTATGCCCAGCAATTTAGGAAGAAAATCAGTGGCTTTCTCTGCTCTACCAGGGTAAGTGCCACCACCTGTCTTCTGCCTAATCATACTCACTTTATCCCTACCAGTACACCTACATCCCACCAAGGATCAGGCTCTACCACTCTCACTATTGCATGCTACTTCTTCCCTCACTTGTTCTCACCCACTCAATTCCTCCGTTCTACTAACTCTTCCAAGCCTCTGCGCTGACTACAAATTGCTTGGGATAATTCATCACCTTTTTCCCATCTACACCAGCACTAACAGCTATACCAGCCACTTTCATCTCGCTTAATCCCTCCTTTTCTGTCATTCCTGGAGACAACAGCCCACAATAGGGAAAAAAGAACCAAAGTGGGTGGTGGGCAGCCTGATATTGAGCTGCTTATCCCCCATAAGGAGAGGATTGTGACCATGACCGACCTGAGCAGCTGACTGTGTCCAAAGTCCTGGACTGATATTGGACAATGTTCTTGAACTCCTGTCCCATGAGACCTTCAGTAAAGGGTGTCTCCCTTGAGTTGACTGACATCTATGAAAAACCTTCTGACTCTGTCATTGCTAGACAGCAAGGCAATATAACAGTACTATGAGTCCAATACCTCTGGCTGAGGGGGCATACCTCAAAAAAGGAAAGGTCAGCAGGGAAGCTTTGGATATCAGCAGGGCACTAAGTGAGTTAGTACTAAGACAGCAAGTGAGCAGCCGTGAAGCAGCCTGATCTAGTGCGTGAGTTGGGTGCCTGTCTCTGCGCACAAAATGTCCTCGCAGCAGCATTGCCGGAGCACACCTAGGTGCAGCATTAAAGTTCGGAAGCACTCTGAAAGCGGATTGGAGATGTGTGCAGTGGGGTTGGCAAGTATTGAATGCCAGAATCCATGGATATAGGGTGCATGGGTCTGCTGCCCATGGCATGTGCAATAAACTGTCAGTGCTGGGTCTTCAAGGTAGAGGTGCAGAGGAGCAAACACGGTCCAGGAGTCACCAGGTACTGGTCAGAATTTCATATCAAGAATTCGAAGCATGAAGTTTCCTTGTGGTGAGTGATAGGATCATAATCTGCAGATTAGAAGGGTGAAATTTGCAGAAAATGAGCAAGAATCCCTGTTAGGTATCATCTCACCACTCCCTTGCGAGAAACTTGTCTTAACATTCAAATAGTTCTGGACATCAAAGAAATGCCTTGCTCAACTCCTAATGTGAGTTTCATAGATTCCTCACTATAATCCATGTTGTACAGGGTCCTATTTCATTAATTTTTGGAAGTGCATGACTGATCTTTGCTGAAGTTGATGTTTTGAATCATTGATGGAATAGGGACATCACTGGCTGGGCCAGTATTTATCGATCACTTGAGAAAGTGGTGGAGAGCTTCCCTCTTGGAAAGCAGCATTTCATTTGGTTTATGTAGACCCACCATGCCATTAGTTTCAGGATTTTGACTCAACAACACTGAAAGAACAAAGTCAAGATGGTGAGTGGATTGCAGAGGAACTTACAGCTGCAGATGTTCATATGTATCTGCTGCCCTTGACATTCTAGATGGAAGTGGTTATGGGTTTTGGACGTGCAATCTAAGGAGCCTTGGAAAACTGTGAAGGGCATTGTATAGATAGCACGCACCACTGTTACTGCATGTTGGTGATAGAGGGAGTGGATGTAGTGCCAATCAAAAAACCGCTTTGTCCTGGATGGTATCAAGCTTCTGGAGTGTTGTTGGGGTTGCACTCATCCAGGCAAGTGGGGAGTATTCCATCACACTCCTGACTTGTGCCTTGTAGATGTGGATAGGCTTTGGGAGCCAGGACATGAGTTATTCACTGTAGGATTCCTAGTCTCTGACCTGCTTTTGTATCGACAGTAAATATAAACTCTAGGATGTCAATAGTGGGTGATTCAGTGATGGTAATACCACTGATACCAAGGAATGATGACTAAATTCTCTTTTTTAAAGGTGATCACTGGCATTTAGGTGGTTCTACAGCTGCTTGACACTTGTTGGTCCAAACCTGGATATTGTCCAGGTCTCGCTGCATTTGTGTATGAACTGCTTCAGTATCTGAGGAGCCGCAAATGGTGCTCGACATTGTGCAATCATTGATAAACATCTCCAGTTCTGACCTTATGATGGAGGGGAGGTCATTGATGCAGCAGCTAAAAGTGGCCGTGCCCAGGGCATTCCCCAAGGAATTCTAGTGAAGTCCTGGAGTTAAGAAGACTGAGCTCTAACATCCACAATCATTTTCTTTTGTGCTTGGCATGGTTCGTCTGCTGAGAGTTTTTTCCCCAATTCCCATTGACTCTAGAAACATAGACAATAGGAGTAGGAGGAGACTTTTCAGCCCTTAGAGGTTGCTTAATATTCAATATGATTATGCCTGATCTTCCAACTCAGTGCCCTGTTCCTGCTTTCTTCCCATACCATTTAATCCCTTTAGCCATAAGAACTTTATTTAACTCATTAGTCATAGGTCATAGAGTCATAGAGTTATACAGCACGGAAACAGACCTTCGGCTCAACTCATCCATGCTGATTGGGTTTCCCAAACTAAGCTAGTCCCATTGCCTGCATTTGGCCCTTATCCCTCTAAACCTTCCTATCCATGTACTTGTCCAAATGTCTTTTAAGTGTTGTAACTGTACCCAACTCTACTACCTCATCTGGTGGCTCGTTCTATATATGTACCACCCTCTGTGTGAAAATGTTGTCCCTCAGGTCCTGTTTCAACCTTTCTCCTCTCAACTTACAATTTTGCCCTCTACATCTGAACTCCCCCACCCTTTGCCTTTCACCTTATCTATGCGTCTCGTGATTAGCATCAACCACTTTCTGTGTCAGTTTTTCTGTGGCTCCTTGATACCAAATTTGATCAAATACAGCCTTAATGACAAGGGCAGTTACTCTCACCTCAGCTCTAGAATTCAGCTGTTTGGTCCACGTTTGAATCAAGGCTGTAATGAGGTCAGTGGACCTGTTGGAACCCAAACTGGACATCAGGTTGGATTTGTCCTTTATCGTGTATGGGACATCCCTGGGCAATTTTCCATGTTGTTGGACAGATGCCTTTTGCAGCTTTGCTGGAACAACTTGGTTAAGGGTGTGGCAAGTTCTGGAACTACACATCTTCAGAACTATTCCTGAAATGTTGTCAGGACCTGTAATCTTTGCTGTATCCAGTGCCTCCAACCTTTACTTGATATCATATGGAGTGAATTGACCTGGCAGAAGACTGGTATCCATGATGCTGGGGACCTCCAGGGGGGAAGAGAGGCTTAACAGATAATGTTTTATATTGACTTGGATTGTAGAGTTTATGCACGTGCCTTGCTTGAAGTTGCCTGCACCATCATTACCTCAACCTCACCTTCATTCTTATATTTCCTTGAAATTTATAGTACCAAAACTTCACAGCTTCCAAGAAAGAGAATTAAAATATGTAATATTAAAAATGGCTTGATGAATAATTGAAAGCCATCACACTTTGCTTACATTTTACTCCTACTGCAGCCTGTTAATCACAACCTTAATATATTTCACGTCAGAGGATCAGAATGCTTATCCAATGGAAAGAAGATAATGTGGGGAAAATAAAAGATAAATTTTGCAAATCCAATTTTTGTAAATGCATTCCAGTTCCTTTTCCTACACAGATTTTAGACATGACAAACCTGCAGTCATAAGAAAGTCCAAAATAAGAAAAGGTCATCTGCCTAATCCAACATCTGTTTGTCATAAGTTCTGTTTAGAATTGCACACTATATCTGCTGTAAGCGTTCACTGACAGAAAAGTTTCCCTTGTTCACTATTTACAGAAAAACACATGGTTCTTTTCTAATTTCCAGAAATATCACCAGAGGAAACTTTCTCCCTGGGTAGATTTCATAGCTTGCATGGAAATTCAAAATGTCCTGCCCCCCGAGCCTGGAGCTTCACTCACCAAATTTCTCCAGCATTGATCCATGTCACTGAGAATGAGATTATGTCGCTGAGGATCAACCGGTCAAAGAGAATAAGAGAGTCACATGTGCAGATACTGTTTGAGAAGGTACCACCTTCCCAGTGGAAACCAAACAGAACCTTGCCCATGACAATGATTCACAGATTTCCTGGGTACTCCCTTCAGAGTATGGATGTTTGAAGATCCTCACACATCTTTAAGACACGAAGCTTCATCTTTGAAATTGACAGGAAATAATCATTGTGATCTGGAGCCTGCAATTCTCATTTTATTTAGCAAGAGGGAAGTTTAATATTTGTTACAGTCACTAACAAAGCAAGTGACAGCTTCACTATGCTCTAGAATACCTCTGGACTATCCTCGATAAAAGCAGGGACTGTTGTCCTCATAGCAGCAGGTGTCAGGTAAGGGAGTACTCTTCACATTTATTTCACTTAGAACTGAAATATATGCTGTTTTATCAGAGATTTAGGGACTTGAAAGCTACCGTTTGGTCAGTCAATTTGCTGACCACTGAGGCACAAATCCTGGTTCCATGCTGTCCACAACACAATCTATAGAGTTGCAGCCAGCTGGAACTCAAGCCCAGCTATAAGCTGCCATGGTTGTATCTCTATGTCAGTTCCATGAGGATTTTTAACTACAGAAGCAGCTCACCACCCTTTGCATGCCTCAGCTCACACCTTGTAGATAGGACCTTCCAAACCATTTTTATCTGGAAAGGCAAGAGCAACAGATAAATAGAAACACCACCACCTGCAAGTTCCCCTACAAGCCTCTTACCATTCTGACTTGGAACTATATCACCGTTCTTCAGTGTTGTTGGGTCAGAATGCTGGAACTCCCTCCCTAACAGCATTGTGGGTATACCTACACCAAATGGACTTCTGAAGGGGGTGATGAGAGATGGACAATAAATACTGGCCCAAACAGTGATGTCCACATTCCCAGAAAGAATAAATACAAAAAGCAGTGGAATAGGAGAAGAAAATGTGTATATATTCCAAGTATATCATAGGCTTGGCCATGGCAGCAAATCCATCCACATACCAGGAATCCTGAACAACTCTACTGTGACAATTCTGGAAGCCCCAGTGTGATTAAAGGTATCAATCAGGCAATTAACTGCCTTCCCTCAAAGCCTCCAGAGTGAAGATCCTACCTCCAGAAGCTGCTAGCCAATCAAAGGGCCAGCAAATCTTCAGTCTGAGCTGGTGAGGTTGAATGGCAGGAGGAGCTGGAGTAGGAGCCGTGGAGTAGACTCTAGGAGACAGGTGAGCGTGATGGGCTCAAAGGGGCTGATCAGGCCTAACCCAGTGATGGTAGGAAGTAGTTCACTGCAGAGGGCATCGAAGCTCTTTCAACGTGGTGTCTTCTGCTGCAGGGTGTTCAATCAGGAAGCCTCCTGTCCTTGGTTCTGATGGAACATCAGTGGCAGTAGGAGAAGGCTTTTAAGTGGGTGTTAACTAGTCATGAAAAGGAATTAATTGGACTTTTGGTGCGAAGATGTTCCACTTGAAAATCCCCAAAGAAAAGCTCATGTAATGATTCACTGATAAAATGAGAATATTTAGAACCCATTGAGTAAAGGGAACTTTGAATATTTTTTGAATGAATGTACGCACATTCCAAGCACTCTCATGTCAATGAATGTTTATGGATTGACAGGGGCAAACTCTAGCATTGTTGCCAGCTTGGAACTACTGCCTTATGGGACCTGTTTCAGATCAAATGATCACAGACCACATGACAAGGAAGGACCAATTCAAATCAGATCAGAAGTAATCTTTTAAAATTATGAATGTTGTGTCATTTTATAATATAGTTTCACTCCACAAAGGGTTGAAAACTGCTGCTTTAAACAGGAACATAGGGACAGGAGTAGGCCATTCAGCCCCTCAAGACTATCCCACTATTCAATGAGATCATGGCTGATCTGTGGCCTAACGCATATACTTGTTTCTGTGCCATTTCCCTCAATACCTTGGCTTAACAAAAATGCTTTTCAGATCTAAAGTTAATAACTGACCTTGCAAATGTGCCACAGTTTCCAGTCTCCACCTTAGAGCTTCAGCTGATCATTATGACCAATGAACGGAACAGGCATCCAATAAGGAAGACATTTTTTTGAAAAAAATGTGAAGACGACTGTGGGTGGTATGCAAGTCTTGTTGAGTCAGGAGGTGAGTTCACAGCCTCTGATATGCTCTTGTAACCAGTGTCATATATTGAAAAACCTGAGCAATTTTGTTATATTGCCCTCTATGTTGCCTTCCCTGTTGGCAAGGAATAAGTAATATTATAGCTACCTATAGTTGATAATTACTTCTGACATTTTGTTCAGAAATTAAGGACTGAAAAGTATGACAGTTTTTGGAACTTCTAAAGTTGATTTTGAGGAAAGTTAAGCAGCTTGAAAGATGGTTCCATATGCACAGCATGGAGGTACACACGCATTACCACATTATGTAATTGAAAAATTGGCAGTGATGGCAAATTTGGGGCATTTGATCCTAAGAAAGAAGATCGGGACAATTACAAACAAAGCTTTGGCTGCAAGTATAGGAAATGCCATGATGGAAGAAGTTTTTGAAATGGAGTCCAACTGATGTTGCCCATGAGACTGCAGTAAAATAGAATAAACTGAAATTAATGAAATTCTAGACTTATATTATGGGACACCTAAGAATGAAATTGCACTGAGATTTACTTTTGTTATTAAGGGAAGTTGTCGAGTGAAGCAGTTACAGGTTACTTTCTCATGTTAACAATACTCCCTTGTCTCTGTGCGTGTGGCGCAAACTCAGAAAACAATCTTAGAGACATGATTACAGAGGCTTAAAGAACAACAAAATCCAGGTGAAGCGTTTGAACAAAGGAAGTTATCTGATGTGGAAGGGGGCCTGTGATGAGGTCACAGCTGTGGAAATGGCAGGAATGTGTAGCAGCAAATTGCAATGTGTTTCCTTCCCTGAAGTGGTAGGGAAGGTCTACCAGATTTCAATGAAATCCAGTCAACAGCAGCCAAGTTCAAAGACAGAAGTTTAGATGCTATTCATAGTAGCTCCAGTTATTTAAATGCCCCTGTTTCCAGTCAAAATGATATACCTGACGGAAAGTCTACCATTATCCGGACTATACACAGGAGCAGTAAAGATTCAGGTCACAGTCATTCATCCGTTCAAGGTCATGGTAGACTGCAGCTAGCTCAGGAGTCTAGAAATTTTTAAATGAACATAACTGATCTGGAAACAGCAGTTAATGCTATTGAGCAGAAAGATCAAGAGTTGTCCTCAGTCAGAGAGCAAGAAAAAAACAACACATGGAAGATGAAAATATTGAAGATATAATCTCAGCGCCAACAGCAGCCAACAGTAAAAATGAAAGTCAAATTCACAACTTATTTTCATTGTTGAGACATTTGCAACAGGGTCTATTATTCCAGAAAGAGATAGAAGAGATATTGAGCAAAAATTGTATGAAATTGTCTAGTTATTTCTATAGCAATCTTCCAATATTAAGGTGGAATGCAGTGATGCATCTTATTGTGGTAGTAGGAGGAGGGAACAAAGTTTCTGATGGGAAGAAATTGGTTCAAGAAGATATCATTAAATTGGGCTCAGTTATTTACATTGGACATCAGTAAGAATGTCTGTCATTGAGAAAGTGCTAAGAGAGAACAAAGTGTTTTTGAGTAAAGAAAGTCAAACTGTAAAATTAGGCATTAGTATGATATTATTTATCGTAAGCAGACATTCCTTTGAGATTTCTCATGAAAATTGATTCTTTTCTAAGCACTGCATCACCTATGAATTACTTTACAGACATCAATGCCGTGTCAATGTCTGCCAAAGAAACCTGTGGAAAAAATATCACAATGTTGTGGTGCTCAGTAAAGTGCTCAATTATTTCATAAAGGCCAGTCTAAAGAATGTGATAGTGAGAAATTACAGCAGTACTGTACACACAGAAGTAAAGAGAGTCTTACTCAAGACTGTCTCGTGTAGGAGTCACTATTCCACCAGGATTTAGGGAGAGATTGGTAGAGGAATTTCATAAAGAGCACATCAATAGTCCATATGAAAGCATTAGTGAAAAACTATTTTGGTATTCAAAGCTAGACAGAGACATTGATGAGTTGATGAAAGATTGTGAATTGTGTCTCACACTAAAAACTGATCTAACCAATGTTTCTTTTGTTCCATGCTCAAACAGCAGAAAGCTGTGGCAATGAGTACATTTTGATTTATTTGAAGTGGAAGAGAAAGCGTTTTGGTCAATAGCTATAGCATGTGGATAAATGCTAAAACTATGCACAATAACACCAGTGCCAAAACTATTGAGGTTTTGAAAAGTTTCTTTGTAAACAGAGTCAAACACATCCTAAGACCATCATAATACTGGCAATAGTGGTGTTGTAGAAAAATACATGCATATTGTGCAGTTGTTTTTAGAGATATTTGTTATATGACAGGCTAGGCAGTAATTTCCATGTTTCTGTCCAACACAGTCTAGACATAATAAAAAGGGTACCTTACCTCCATGAAAGGTTTTCCAGGACCAGGTCCATACGGTACTTCATCTCATTAAAGGATTACTCCAGCGATCTAAAGAATTGCACAAGTTCCGTCTTCAATAGTCCCAGCTATAGCATGACTGTAAGTAGAGAGATGCTGACCAATTTTATTGGCTAGCAGCTCTCTGAGGCAGAATGTTCTCCCAAGTGAGGGGTGAAAGTCTCACCTCCAAACAAACGTGGTCACTGGCTGTTGACAATGACAAAGATGTGTTTTGTGTCATCAGTTTGGAAATCTCACCAGCCACTAAATCACACCCATTGAATTTTCTTCAGTTGGAGTTGTTTCCTTTGTGAAGAATGTGAACGCTTTAGAGAGGGTGCAGAAAATGTTTTTAGGAGTCAGAAAAGGAGGTCCCAGCAAAGATGGTGAGTAAAATAGACAGGCCAAAAGGGAAGGAGAGCTGGACTGGAGATTTTTTTTAATGGCCTGTAAAGGAGACACCCCCTATCCCACACATCTTCTTGCCCACCACCTGCATGGGTAGTGAGAGCTGTTGAGCTGGGGCCTTTGTGTGGGCCTGTCCTGCAACTTGCATGGTGCCTGCACCATTTAACCATCTTCCAATGTCACCCCCACCTCCTCTGCTTGTAAATCTTCTGGAAGAGACCAGTGCATCTGAACTACCGAGACTAACAGGAACATGAGTGGGCAATTTTAATCAGACTCTACAGGATTGCCAGGGTGGTGAAAATGGAATCTTGAGCTACAATACTGGTTTGGCTTGTACTTAGTGCAAGACACCATCTTTGATAAACAGCCGAAACAGGCACTGGAATAACTACCTTGAGGATCATTAAGGCTCTGATTGATAATTAGGGTTCCTGCCAGACTCATTAATGAGGCTGTATGTCAATTTCTGACGAGAACTGTAATTGATGACTTCTTCTAACAATGGTCAGCTGAACAGGAATAATTAAGTCATTTCTGAAAATTGCAAACATGGCTGGAAGTCACAATTGGCTTCATTTGCTTCTGTGGATGGACTGATTAAAGTGCATTTGAAGAGGACTTCTGAAATTCATTGAGACTTTCTTGGATATTTTGCCAAGCTTTCAACAATACTTTTATCGTTACTTTTTCTTTCAGAAATTCTTTAAGGACTTTACTTAATAGAATGAAACCTGGACTACTCTACCTTATTAGAGGGCATCAGCAGGAGGCGGTTGATTTTGTGACTGGCAGCTTGTGTTCTTTGGCACGTGGCAGAGTTAGCTGCTGAGTCCTTTGCTGCTTGTAATTTACATTAATGATCTAGACACAAGAGGTTTAATCAGTAAGTTTGCAGATGTCGTGAAAATTGGTAGTGTTTAACGGTAAATAGCAAGGACAAAAGCCTTAGATGACAGGACAATATAAATGGACTGGTCAGAGGGCTGAACACTGGCAATTGGAATTTAATCCAGAAAAGACTGAGGTGATACATTTTGGGAGGACTAATAAGACAAGGGAGTTAATGGTAGGACCCTAGGAAGTACAGAGGATCAGCAAGACCTTGCTGTGCACGTCCATAGACCCTTGAAGGCAGCAAGACAGGTGGTTAAGATGATTATGAAGTCATATGAAATACTTAGTTGAGCCATTGAATACAAGAAGAGGGAGGTTATGATAGAAGTATCGTTATAAAGTTGTGTAGAGTAATTGTGAATTGGAAGGCAGGAAGCTAGAACTTGGGAAAAAAGAGGAGGAAGCGTGCGTGGTTCCTTTTAAGAGTTAAAGTGCTTTTCTAAGCTTAGAGATTTGTACAGAAAAATAATGTGTCTGTACTTAGCTGAAATTGTACAACCAGTTCTGAAATTGAAACGTATCGCTGTGTGATTGGAAATCTTAGGCTTGTTTCAATGTTTTAGCAACTAGCTGGAATCAGCCAATTAATGTAAGCCAAGCACTTAGTGATTGAAAGCCAATTGAATTTAAATCTGATGGTTTAGACAACGTTGGACCATTGCCATTGTAAGAAAATTGATGTGTCATCCAAGGTATATAAAGAGAGGGTTTTTGAAAATCAGTGTGAGAGTGAACTGCTACCTGAGAAATAAGCATCTAGCTCCCACAAGAAATCACTAAGCTCTCTAAGAAAGCAGTATCCATCCATAAAAGGTACCACATCACTTCTAGCACTGAGAAAACATCCCTGACCAGCTGGATCAGCAGAAGAAAGGCATTTATGACTTAAGAACAGCAGCAGAAAGGTATGTAGCCTTTGAGAGACCAAGTTTTAATTTATTTTCTTATAATTTGGGTTTCTATATGTGGGGCTTGTATTCATTGGAACAGCATACTAGTAAAATTTAGTTCAGTTAGGGAATAGTTAGTAGTTAAGTGGGATATATTCACTTTGTTAGTAATTCTGTTAATTTATTCACTGTTAGGGTTAAATAAATAAATTGTTACTTAAAGTGAATATCGGGGATTTTCTTTCATTTAACCACGCTTTTTGACAGATTATAAAGGCGAGGTGAGCACCTCTGGGTGTATCAGGTTTAATTATCACAAGGGAACCTTTAATCCCGCCATAATAGATTGGGGGCTTATGTTTTGGTTTAATTATCAGAGGGGTTCAACTCCTCTCTATAACAGATTAGGGGCTTGGGTCTAAGATCTGGCTGGTTTGTGTATGGGATCTGAATGGATTTGGACAGATTTGAACAGATTCAGAGTACGAAAGGTCCCATCAGATTTAAACAGACTTGGGGATCAGTGTCCTAGATCTTTACTTAAAACATAGGTGAGAAGTGGAAAATCTGTTCAATTTCGGTTATTTATGGTTGGTTAAATCAAACCTGGGGGAAATACTTCTTGACATTGCTAAAGAGGTTCTGGTTTTTAAGGATGCTTCCCAAATTTGCCAAGAAAATTTACAAACACAGAGGAGAGATATACTTTTAGACTTAGCAAGCAGGTCAGATTTGGGTTTAACTAGGGACAAAAGAAAGCTGAAATTGTAAAGGTGTTAGTCAAGCGTTTAGGTATGCCAGAGAAAAAGGCAACTGCAGTGGAGTTAGAAAAAAATTAAATTAAAGATTAGACAATTGAAGTTAGAAGATAAAGAAAGGGAAAGAAGAGCCAGGATAGAAGAGAAAGAAAGGGAACTGAAATTGTTTGAGTTACAGTTACAAGCAGAGAGAGAAAAGAAAAAGAGAGAGTTTGAACTTCAGAACTTGCAAATTAAACAAGATAGCTGACTTAAAAGGATAGAGATGAAGGTAAAAGATAGGTTTGGTGATGAGCAAACCCATTGTAGCCAATGACCCGGTAGAGATATATACAAATATGTCAAAACATTATCAAAATTCAATGACAAAGATGTAGAAGCCTTTTTCATTTCTTTTTGAGAAACTGGCCAGGCCGATGGACTGGCCACAGACTATGTGAGTAATGTTAATTTACACCAAGTTGGCAGGCAGGTCTAGTGAGGTGTTTGCAGCGCTGTCAGAGGTTATGAGATTATGAAGATGTCAAATAGGCTGTTTTGACTGGCCTATGAATTAGTACCAGAAGCATATAGTCAATGGTTCAGAAACATTAGGAAGGAACCAGATCAGCCTTATGTTGAGTTCGAAAGAATTAAACATAGCAACTTCTATAGATGGGTGAGAGCATTAAAGGTAGAAAAGACATATGAGGCTCTTAGAGAGATTATTCTGCTGGAGGAGTTTAAAAGCTCACTTCCAGAAATAAGAACTCGTATTGAGGAACAGAAAGTTCAAACAGTGAGAAGAGCTGCAGAGGTGTTTGTTAGTAATTCTATTAATTTGTCACTGTTAGGGTTAAGTAAATAAATTGTTACTTGTTACTCATATAATGAATATCAGGGATTTTCTTTCATTTAACCATTCTTTTTAACAGATTATAAAAGCGAGGTGAGCTTCTCTGGGTGTCTCCGTATTTAACCACTAATCCTGTCATAACAGATTGGGGGCTTATGTTTCAGTTTAATTATCAGAGGAGTTCAAATTCCTCTCTGTAACAGATTGAAGTCTGCATAATTATGAGGGTATAGATATGATAGAAAGGAAGATACCTTCCCCCTTAATGGGGGAAGGGGTCAGTAACCAGGGAGCAGGAGGTTTAGAAGGGATTTCAGTAAGAATTCTTTTATAGGATGGTGGCTATTTGGAACTCTTTGCTTGAAAGGGTGTGAGAGGCATCAACCACCAAGAGCATTTAAGAATTATTTAGGTGATCACTTGAAATGCTACAGCACACAAGGCAATGGACTGAGTAGTAGAAAATAAGATTAGAGTTTGATTGCCGGTGCAGAGATCATGGGCCAAAGGTCCTCTTTCTGTGCTGTAGAACTCTAAGATTCTAATGTGAGTGATTGGTCATTGGCATCTTGCAAGGGAATTCCCTTGATCTTGAGAAGGAGATGAGATCAGACAGAACAACCTCAGCTGGTAGGAGAGAAGAGTGGACAGTCAGATGGACTGCTTCTTTCTTGCAGTTCCAGGTCATCCCACCACCTCCTCGCCCCTTCCATCATAGTCTTCAATGCAGTTGTCTAAATCCCTAAGCTCCTTCTCTCACAGTTTCAGATCCCTCCCTGAAACATTCAGTAGTACGGCAGTCGGCAAACTCTGCACTCTTAAGAATTACCACTTAAAAACAAAGCATACAGATGACCGTTTTAGCACCTGAAGGCTCATTTAAATAATGGTAATCACCAATTTGTTCTAAAATTGCTGTCTTTTTTACCCAGCGTACACACTGTGCAACATAACCCGAATGCCTCTAAGCTTTTTTTAAACCTATGATCTGCCCGTACTGCCTGTAAACAAAGCTTTTCACCATACTTAGGCACACATAAATAAACCAAACTGAACCAAATCAAATAAAGTCAGTAAAATACACAAGTCTCATTAGCATAGCACCTACATAGAACCTGTTTTTACAGAAGCAACAAATCATCCTGGTAACGTCACTGGACTAATCCATAGGCCTATGCTAATACTCTGGGATTTGGATTCAAATGTCATCACTGCCTCTGGTGAGATTTCAATTGAGTTAATAAAATCTGGAATCGAAAGTGAGTCTTATTAATGGTGACCATGAAAGTATCATTAATTGTTGTAGTGAACCAATGGGAATCCTATGTCCTTTAAGAGAGGAATTCTTCCAACATCCATCCATCATTGGCTGTTACAGGATTACTGATTTCATAGTATTGTGTTCGACTCTTTACTGTCCCCTGAAATGACCTAGCAAGCCACTCTCAAACAAAAACAAAAACAGAAAAAAATACTCAGCAGGTCTGGCAGCATCTATGGAGAGAAATCAAAGTTGACTTTTCAGGTCCAGACGGCTGCTCTGTAAAGGTGATAGAAACAAGTGTTGGAGCTCGGCAATGAGGGAAAGCAGTCCATATTCTTGAGCTTCAAGATGGCACAACATTTTACAAGTACTAACACAGGATAGCTCAGCACTATGCCTCAGTTCAAGAATATGAGGTCAGAAAGTTAACTTTGAAACATCTGCCCCCACCCCCCCCGGCTATAGAGATGCTGCTAGATCTGCTGAGGTTCTCCAACATTTCTGTCTGTGTCTCCAATGTTTAATTTTCTCTCACAGATGTTATCTATTATTATATGGGATTATTGACCTATGCAGCAAGAATGATGCTTTAATCCCAGATGAGACTACCAAATGTTTTGCAATCTGGGTAGAGACTGGTAACTTATTTGTTTAAAATAGTCAACATTTGAATTGTCAGGTATTCAACTAAGAGAAAAAAGCCACCACGTTTCTGGGTTTTGAACAAATAAACTTAACTTGAATATACAAAGTTAGAATAATTAAAACTATCTACAATGTATGCACTACTAATATTCAGAACTAATATGATGTAACCATAAGTTAACAGAAAAACTGTCGTCAAACACCCATAGTGCATGCCAAATTGCAGATACACTCAAGACAGATCCCACCGATTTCTTAATAATCCCCCAGATATTGACATTGTAAAACTTTGTGTCCTTTACAAGAGATTCCAATTACTCATGTTCAAACATCTAACTTCAGAACTCCCTTAAAAGTTGCTCTGTACCAGATTGCCTCCATGATTGAACCACCAGGTTATGAACAATCTCTTTTCCTAGGATTATGCTCCCCTGGATCCTTGAGGCTGCACTCCAGCACTCACTCATGGGTACAATTCTAGCCCTTTTTGCAGACAACCAGCTTTACTAAGCTGTTACTACCTCTGAGCTTTTCAGAACTCCACTATTTCTCCACTGCACCAAGAAAAAGCTTATGGGCCTCCTTCATCCCCACTCTCAGCTTCACTGAATTTTGTATCACTCAAAAATCTTCTTAACATAAAATTCCTACAGTGTGGAAAGAGTCTGCACCAACCCTCGGAAGAGCAGTGCAACCAGACCGAGCTTTCCACCTTATCCCCACATTTGCCATGGCCAATCCACCCAACCTTCACATTTTCGGATTGGCAGAAATGGGGAGAATGTGTAAACTCCACACAGACAGACACCCAAGGCTGGAATGGAAGTCAGGTCCTTGTCACTGTGAGGTAGCAGTGCTAACCACTGAGCCACCCTCCTTCCAGGCACCCACTACACCAGGTGGCTCCGAAGGCTTCTCTTGAGCTCAAACATCAACTCTTAGCTGCAACTACTGCACCCACTCCCGGGACTCTGGAGTCTGCTATAGCAGCATGTTTTTGGTATGGTGCCTCTTGTTGGAGAGAGATTTTAGAGAGGAGTCTTGAGACAGCAACACAAATTGATCTTGATTTGGAGCTCCTTAACAATGCAGCGTAGGAGAGACATCTTGGAGACAGACTCAAAGACATTCTCCTTCTCACAATAAAATACAGGATATTTATGCATTCTGTGTTACAATGATTACAGGCAACACTGACATCAGTGTTAGCCACATCCCCTGTAAATTACACACCCAATCCTGTGAATGCACGATCAATGATGGACAACTCCATGGACAATCCACAGTCTTTCCATCATCTAATGATGTTTTCAAAACATCCTTATCCCTATCCTTGGGCTTTCACAATGCATCGTACTGCATTGGATGTGTAAATCCTTACTGAGGATTTGTTGAACTTTAGCCACTTCAGTTTCTTCAATATTCGTTTGTTCTGCCTTTGACTGCCTGTTTAATCCTGGGATGTAAATTGTGTCTTCTATGGTGCAGCAACAAAATATTTGTTTAATTCATTTGACTTTTCCTTACTCCCCCGATTAATATATCTTGCTGAGTGGCTAAGAGACCAATAGTTAGTGTAGATACTCTCCTCACTTTTATATACTTTACAAAAGTTTTTGCATTCTGTTTTTATATTCCTGGCTAGTTTATATCATTCCTTTTTTTTTCCTTTTATAACTAAACTTTGTTGGCTGTTGGCTAGTTTCAAAAACAAACCCAATTTTTAGGCTTTCTGCTATTCATTACAACAGTTTAATGTTTCTCACTGTCAGTTGATCATATCTTTAATTTATCTTATCTTTAATTTATTTACTTACTTTTTATGGGTGGTACTGCTGCCTCACAGTGTTAAGGACCCGGGTTTGATTCCAGCCTCGGGTGACTACCTATGTAGAGTTTGCTTGATCTCCCTATATCTGTGTGGGTTTTCTCTCGGTGCTCCGGTTTCCTCCTGCAGACCATTGATTTACAGGTTACATGGATTGGCCATATTGAAATTGTCCATAATGTTCAGGGATGTATAGGTCATTTTGGATTAGTCATGGGAAGTGTGTGGTTACAGGATGGGTTGGAGGCCTGGGTCTGGGTGCGATGCTTTTTGGAGGGTTAGGGCGGAATTCATGGGCCAAATGGCCTCTTTCTGCACTTTAGAGGTTCTAAAATGCTTTAGAACATGGATCCAAAACATTAACTCTGATTTCTCTCCTCAGATGCCTTCAGACCTGCTGCATTTTTCCAGCATTTCTGTTTTTGTTTCATATTTACAGCATTCGCAGTATTTTCGTTTTTTTGTTTACCAAGCCACTCAGCTCAAGGGATGTACAGTGAGTGCTGGTCTTGCCAGTAACACCCACATCCTGTAAAAGGATAAAGCTTAAAAAAAGAATTGAAAGATGCTGTTACCAGAGCACAAAATATTTGCTATATTTTGTCTGTAAGTAATACAAGCGATCAAATATTGTTAAATCTTTAAGCTTGTACGATTAGACATGGACATGAACTGTAATCTTGTTTCATGCTGTTTCAGTATCTGTTTAGAAAGAGAACTCTTTGTACAAACAAAGGTAATCTTGTAAAAACAATTTAATCTGCGATTTGGTTCCAATTACCTTTGAAGTGATTTTGTGAAAATATCACAAAGATGTTATTGCTACATATTATGCAATCTACTTAAATCAAAATGGTATCATGAATTTGTACTCAAGTTGTTAAAATAATAATTATTCATCATACCTTTTTTAGCTACTTTTATGCATTTCAGGACAAATAATGAGGCCACATTACTTTTCAAACCTACCCTTTTAACAACTTTAACAACTTGAGCTAAGAATGTTTTATTGTAAAAATGTACTGTGATGTACATTGTAGTTAGGAGATATAACATATGTCCGTTGAGCCAAAGAACAGTTAGTGAGAGGCAGTTGGTAATATCCAGTCATCACTGTGTCACAGGGATTGTGAAAGGCCATTCAGCCCCTCAAATCTGTTCTGCCATTCAATGTGGTCATGCTGATCTGTACTTTCACTCACTTTTCTATCTTTGACTCCACGTCCCTTTAACTTTTCCAATTGCAGAGTGGCATGGTAGCTCAGTGGTTAGCACTGCTGCCTCACAGAATCAAGGACCTGAGTTTGATTCCAACCTTGGGTGACTGTGTGGAGTTTGCACATTCTCCCTGCTTCTGTGTGGGTTTCCTCCGACAGTCCAAAGATGTGCAGGTTAGGTGGTTTGGCTGTACTACAACTGTCCATAGTGTTCAGGGATGTGTAGGCTAGGTCGGTTAGCCAGAGTAAATGTGAGGTTAGGAGATATGGTGGCACTGGGTCTGGGTGGAATGCTCTTTGGAGGGTAAGTGCAGACTGAATGGCCTCCTTCCTTCATTGTAGGGATTCTATAGTTTAGTTTTACATCAATGCTGGTTGGAACTTCATTCCAAGGCTTAAGCGTTCACTGAAGAAATTCTTCTCTATGTAGACCTGAAATTGCATATAACCAGTTTATATCTATATTCCCTTGCCCTCTAGTTTAATTCAAAATAGTGCTCTGGTTGAAAATCTTCTATTGTATATGCTACCTTAAATATAAGTTAAGGCTATTTTTCATAAATTTCCTTTCAAGGGAAGTGACTTCCAGTATTTCCAGTCGTTAATCATAAGACCTCTGAAAATAGAGCTCCAATTTTATCTCTGGCCTTTCAGAGATTCAAATATCAGCCAAGCACTACTTCACAAAATTCATGCCTCCTGACATTTTAGCTCCTTGGTTTTATAAGAACGCAAGAACATCTATCGCAGACAAGCATCAGCTTCACAAAGAGTTAAAAGTCGCCGTCCAATGACTCCATATGATCCCACGCTTTTTGAGTTAAGGACCTCAGAAATAAGGAACAACCATGGAACAGCCAGCTACCACTTGCAACCCGCAGGATCAGGCCCCTGTGAGATTTATATCAGAAGAGAGGAAAGGCCAACGCAAAACTGTGCTGTACTGTTCTATGTTCTATGTTCTTTAAAACTCATTAAAAGTATTTGTGGCACATTAGGGATAGATATGCTGCTTTTGATCCCCTTTTGAGACGAGAAATTGTCTACAGTAAACCAGCAAATCTGCCAGTGGTTAGAAAGCTAGATCAATGAGATGTGCTCTAAAAGGAATTAATGTAGTGGCAAAACAGGTTATACCCCTCAGAGGCCAAAGTCCAACTTATCAAAAGACAGCTGTGGACAACTTACAAGGTAAGAGACAACATAAAACTACAATTAGAAAAATCCAGAAATACAAATATAACAGATCCTGGTGAATGAAAGAGATGCCATAAAGCGTGAAAATGCCCAGAATAGAAGCTACAAAAAGGGAGTATAAGCATCTCGGTATTTTGTAATCCTTTGAACAGCTTGGGATGATAAACTTATTTTATTTACATGTATCTGTGAGAGATACCACAAAGCCAGAACAACAATTAAAAGGGCTAGCATAATGGAAATAGAAACTGAAAGAACTGTGGATGCTGTAAATCAGGAACAAAAACAGAAGTTGTTGGAAAAGCTCAGCATCTGCTCTGAGGAAGGGTCACCAAACCCGAAACGTTAACTCTGATTTTTCCTCATAGATACTACCAGACCTGCTGACCTTTTCTAGCAATTTCTGTTTCTGATAATGGAAATAGATCCTAGCAGGACAGCTCCATCAATCGAGGAAAATATGTTTTTAACAAAGTCCTGAATTCAAACACCCTGCAAATGTTTTTTAAAGAATGTTTCCAGTGATGAAAATTAAAAAATGCAAGTTAGGATTGGCATAGTAATCAGATTCACAGGTGGGTAGGTGCTCGCGGTCACTAGAATGCATCACTGATGACCTGGACCTTCAGTGATTGACCAGCAATCAGTTAGTACTGTGATCCTGTTATATTCTGCTGTTCCTGGTGTGCTTTCTTTATATTACTTAAAAAGTCAGTTTAAATTAGTGTAACTCAGTACATTAAAGGAAACACCTTTTGTAGCTTCAATTGACTCCTAGTCATAGGTCTTATGTACCAAGGGCAGATCAAAACAATCAATTCAAACTAATTAAACAGTAAGGCCAAGTGCATTAAATCAGTTGAAGAGTGGCTCATTCCCATTCCTTTTTGTGATGGTGGGCAATAACCTGTTTTAGTCAGAAATCAGCCATAATTGATTATACTGCTTGATTGCACTGGTTGACAGATTACACAGAACATACAGTACAAAAGCACTCACCCGCTGTTCCAGTTTTCTTTCATGGCTGTGTTTCTGTTGTATAATGGTAAGCACATTTGCCTCACATGTGAAACGACAAAGCTCAAATATCGGAGAATGGGTATATTACTCTTGGTCTGCGGCCATACTTGTCTGAAAATCCCTGCTCTTGGAAGCTAAGCAAATTCAGCTCTTGTTAGTACTTGTTTGGGAGACAACCTGAGAACATCAAGCACAGCAGATATTAGGGCTCTTCTGGTGCAGTGGTAGTGTCCCTATCTCTAAGGGAGAAGGCCCAAGTTGAGAGGTACATCATAACACATGAATAGACTTATTTATAAAAAACAAGATAGTTGACCGAAACGGCTTCACTTGAGACTGTGCCATCTTTCCTCATTTAGCACTATCTCTATTCCCTTCTTCCTAATATAATGATCTAGTCTCCCTTGAAATACATTGATAT
>NC_063333.1:36624514-36681785 GCF_021869965.1 Rhincodon typus | reverse complement strand
TGACGTTTCGGGCCTAGACCCTTCATCTGATGAAGGGTCTAGGCCCGAAATGTCAGCCTCTCTGCTCCTATGATGCTGCTTGGCCTGCTGTGTTCATCCAGCCCTGCACCTTGTTGTCTCGGATTCTCCAGCATCTGCAGTTCCTACTATCTCTAACTCAGTTAACTAGATGCTTTCATATTGAAGATGCCTGTTAGCACCTAGTTACAGGTTACATTGATATGATAGCCATTGGGTAGAAATTACAGGGCGGGGTGAGCATATAGTGGATAGCTTAGCCACCCCAGAAGAAAAGTTGGGGTTGAGCTTACCTGTGCAAAACGAGCTTGTTCCATAACACACTGCCATTGTGCAGACTGGGACTGCCCCAATTCAGTGACAGGAAGTCTCATGCTCTGGAACTGTCAGCCAATCTGATTAAAAGGTGTAGAGCTGGATGAGCACAGCAGGCCAAGCAGCATCAGTTTCTTCAGAAAGCATTTTCTGAAGAAGGGTCTAGACCCAAAATGTCAGCTTTCCTGCTTCTCTGTTGCTGCTTGGCCTGCTGTGTTCATCCAGCTCTACACCTTATTATCTCAGATTCTCCAGCATCGGCAGTTCCCACTATCTCTGAGCCAATCTGATTAGCTGGCAGCTCAACAGTCCCAGCAGTGCCAGGAGTTCCACAGTGAGTATTGTTGTAAATCCAGGCAGGCCCCAGAAGGGTGCCCCGGGCAGCCAAGGCATTAGGCAGGGAGGGTTTCGGCATTCTTTGGTGTTTGGATCCAAGGTGTGGGGGAGGGTGGAGCAATGAGTTTTAGAGTACATCAGAGCAGGAAGATAGTGGGGAACTAACCGCTGAGGTGTTCACTCCATGGATAAAGGGTATTCTCAAATAATAGCTCTCCACTCTTTCCTGCTGTTTTGAAAATTACTTAAAAAGACTGGCTCCATAAGTCCTCATGATGTCATCATCATGAGTAGTATTTATGGTACTTCTCAGTTTTAACTCTTTCAAACTCTTACATACTTATTTGAAAATTTTAAATTACTAAAAATTAACACAGTTTCAGTATTTACTTTTTCTTTCTTGATCTTTCTGTCAACATAAGACCATAAAATATAAGAGCAGAATTTGGCAATTCAGCCCACAGGGTTTGCTCCACCATTTAATCATGGTTGATATGTTACTTGACCCCATTCTCCTGCCTTCTCCCATAACCCTTGATCCCCTTATTAATCAAGAACCTATCTATCTCTGTCTTAAAGACATCCAATGACTTGGCCTCCACAGTCTTGTGTGACAATGAGTTCCACAGATTCACCACCCTCTGGTTTAAGAAATTCCTCCTCATCTCAGTTCTAAAGGGTCATCACTTCACTCTGAAACTACGACCTCAGGCCCTAGTCTCTCCTACTAGTAGAAACCTCTTCTCCATGTCTTCTCTATCCAGGCCTCTCAGCTTTCCGTAAGTTTCAGTGAGATCCCCCACATCCACTGGGTCCACTGTCATATGCTGTTTTTATAAGCAATTTCGATGAGAATATAGGAGGCATAGTTAATAAAGTTTGTGGATGACACCAAGATTGGTGGTGTGGTGGACAGTGAAGAAAATTATCTCAGAGTAAAACGGGACCTTGATCCTATGTGTCAATGGGCCAAGGAATGGCAGGTGGAGTTTAATTTAGATAGATGTGAGGTGTTGTATTTTGGAAAGACAAACCAGGGCAGGACTTACACAGTTAATGGTAGGGCCCTGGGAGTGTTGTTGAACAATGAAACCTAGCGATGCAGGTACATAGTCCCTTGAAAGTGGCATCAGAGGTGGACAGGATGGTGAAGAAAGTGTTTGGCATGCTTGCCTTCATTGGTAAAATATTTAGTATAGGAGTGGGGACTTCATGTTGCAGCTGTACAGGACATTAGTGAAGCCACTTTTGGAGTACTGTGTACAATCCTGGTTGCCCTGCTATAGGAAAGATATAATTAAATTGGAAAGGGGGCAGAAAAGATTAATAAGGATATTACCAGGACTAAAGGGTTTGAGTTATAAAGAGAGGCTGGATAGGCTGGAACCATTTCTCTGGAGCTTGGGAGGTTGAGGGATGACCTTATGGAGGTTAATAAAATCATGAGTGGCATAGATAAGGTGAATTGCAAAGGTCTTTTCCCTAGGGTGGGGGAGTTCAAACTAGAGGGCATAAGTTTAAGAAGAGAGGGAAAAGATTTAAAAGGGACCTGAGGGGCAATGTTTTCACACAGAGGGTGGTGCATGTATGGAATAAACTGCCAGTGGAAGTGATAGTTGCAGGTACAGTTACAACATTTAGAAAGCATTTGGACAGGTGCACAAATAGGAAAGGTTTAGAGGCATATGGACCATGCGCAGGCAAATGGTACTAATTAGTTTAGGAAACCTGGTCAGAATGAACGAGTTGAACCGAAGGGTCTGTTTCCGTGCTATTTGATTCTGAGTCTATCTTTCCAAGTTCCATTTGATTACAGACCAAGAGTCCTCATTCACTCTTCATGTGTGAAGCCTTTCATCCGCAGTATCATTCTTGGAAACCTCCTCTGGACCCTCTCCAATGCCAGTACATCCTTCCTTAGATATAGGACACAAAACTGCTCCAATAATCCAATTGCGGTCTGACCAGAGTCTAATACAGTCTCAGCAGTACATCTCTACCCTTGTACTCTAGCCTCTCAAAATGAATGCTAACACTGCATTTGCCTACCTAACTACCAACTGAACCTGAGATAGTAGGAACTGCAGATGCTGGAGAATCCAAGACAACAAGGTGCAGAGCTGGATGAACACAGCAGGCCAAGCAGCATCATAGGAGCAGGAAGGCTGATGTTTCGGGCCTAGACCCTTCATCAGAAATGGGAGAGGGGAAGGGGGTTCTGAAATAAATAGGGAGAGAGGGGGAGGCAGATAGAAGATGGATAGAGGAGAAGATAGGTGGAGAGGAAACAGACAGGTCGAAGAGGCGGGGATGGAGCCAGTAAAGGTGAGTGTAGGTGGGGAGTTAGGGAGGGGATAGGTCAGTCCAGGGAGGACGGACATGTCAAGGGGGCGGGATGAGGTTAGTAGGTAGGAGATGGGGGTGCGGCTTGAGGTGGGAGGAGGGGATAGGTGGGAGGAAGAACAGGTTAGGGAGGCGGGGATGAGCTGGGCTGGTTTTGGGATGCGGTAGGGGGAGGGGTCCCTATACACCTGCATTCCCCATACAGATGGCCTAAAGGCCCTCCGCTTCCCGCAGGCCTGACCAGTCCCCCTCCACTGACACCCTCATCCGCTTAGCCAAACTCGTCCTCACACTCAACAACTTCTCTTTCAATTCCTCCCACTTCCTACAGACAAAGGGGTGGCCATGGGTACCCGCATGGGCCCAAGCTACGCCTGCCTCTTTGTAGGTTACGTGGAACAATCCCTCTTCCGTACCTGCACTGGCCCTAAACCCCACCTCTTCCTCCGTTACATTGATGACTGTATCGGCGCCGCCTCGTGCTCCCATGAGGAGCTCGAACAGTTCATCCACTTCAGCAACACCTTCCACCCCAACCTTAAGTTCACCTGGACCATCTCTGATACCTCTCTCTCCTTCCTGGACCTCTCTTTCTCCATCTCTGGCATCAACCTGGAAACCGATATCCATTTCAAGCCCACTGACTTCCACAGCTGCCTAGAATACACCTCCTCCCACCCACCTTCCTGCAAAAATGCCATCCCCTATTCTCAATTCCTTCGCCTCCGCCGCATCTGCTCCCAGGATGAGGCATTCCACTCCCGTACATTTCAGATGTCCTTGTTTTTCAAGAACCGCAACTTCCCCCACCCAGTGGTCGAGAACTCCCTCCACCGTGTCTCCCACATTTCCCGCAACTCATCCCTCACACGCCGTCCCTGTAATAACAACCAAAAAAGAATCCCCCTCGTCCTCACGTACTACCCCACCAACCTCCGGATCCAACGCATCATCCTCCGACACTTCCGCCATCTGCAATCCGACCCCACCACCAAAGACATTTTTCCCTCCCCACCCTTATCTGCTTTTCGGAGGGACCATTCTCTCTGTGACTCCCTTGTCCGCACCCACACTCCCCTCCAGCCCCACCACACTCGGCACTTTTCCCTGCAACCGCCGGAAGTGCTATACCTGCCCCCATACCTCCTCCCTCACCCCCATCCCAGGCCCCAAGAAGACTTTCCACATCAAGCAGATGTTCACCTACACATCTGCCAATGTGGTATACTGCATCCGCTGTACCTGTTGTGGCCTCCTCTACATCGGGGAAACCAAGTGGAGGCTCGGGGACCGCTTTGCAGAACAGCTATGCTCGGTTCGCAATAAACAACTGCACCTCCCAGTCGCGTACCATTTCAACTCCCCCTCCCATTCCTCAGACAACATGTCCATCCTGGGCCTCCTGCAGTGCCACAACGATGCCACCCGAAGGTTGCAGGAACAGCAACTCATATTCCGCATGGGAACCCTGCAACCCAATGGTCTCAATGTGGATTTCACAAGCTTCAAAATCTGCCTCCCCCCCTCCCCACCGCATCCCAAAACCAGCCCACCAGCTTGTCCCCGCCTCCCTAACCTGTTCTTCCTTCCACCTATCCCCTCCTCCCACCTCAAGCCGCACCCCCATCTCCTACCTACTAACCTCATCCCGCCCCCTTGACCTGTCCATCCTCCCTGGACTGACCTATCCCCTCCCTAACTCCCCACCTACACTCACCTTTACTGGCTCCATCCCCGCCTCTTTGACCTGTCTGTTTCCTCTCCACCTATCTTCTCCTCTATCCATCTTCTATCTGCCTCCCCCTCTCTCCCTATTTATTTCAGAACCCCCTTTCCCTCCCCCATTTCTGATGAAGGGTCTAGGCCCGAAACGTCAGCCTTCCTGCTCCTATGATACTGCTTGGCCTGCTGTGTTCATCTAGCTCTACCAACTGAACCTACGTGTTAACCTTAAGAAAATCCTGAAGGAGGGCCCTTAAGTTCTTTTGTGCTTCAGATTTCCAAAGCCTTTCCCCATTTAGAAAATAGTTTACACCATTATTCTTCCTATCAAAGTGCATAACCTCACACATCATATTCCATCTACCACTTCTTTGACTACTTTCCTAGCCTGTCCAAGTCTCTCTGAGCCTCCCTGCTTCCTCAACATTACGTGCCATCCACCTATCTTTGTGTCATCTTCAAACTGAACAACCATGCCCTGAGTTCCTTCGTCCAGATCATTAATATATAACGCAAGTAGTTGTGGTCCCAACGCTGATCCCTGCAGAACTCTACTAGTCCTATCATTATTCATTTCCTCTCTTTGTCTTACCTTCTATTCGTGTATATATACTGCATTAAATATCGAACTTACACGTCCTCAACTCTGTGGGCTGAAGTTTCACCAAGCTGACCAGCTTACCGCAGAGAAGCTGGCTCATGTGAAAAGTGTGGGAGAGGATGTTGAGTGTCAGTCACTCTTAATGCCACTGATTTTGAGACTGACAAATGATGGGCCTAGATACTTGGCTGACAACAGCTGGGTTTATGTTTTTATTCAATAGTTGTAGGTGTTCTTTCTGCTTCAGATGCCTCATTATTTTCACTTGTGAACACAAGATCAATCCGGAGACGATGTTCAGACCCAAATCCAAGATCATAAATTTATCCTCTGTCTCCTCCCCCCACCCCCTGGCTTCCTTCCAGGAATTTAAAAAACAAGCCAATAAGTCGTTGATCAAAGTTATTCTTACTTAGGTACATCATCATGTATCGTAAGCTTCCCTTGTAACAAGCAATAAAGTGGTGAAATTTTTCTTGTCACTTTATTTCTGTTAACCTTAGCTCAGTATTAATATTGTAACAAATAAGTGGCCTGTCTCTAACAGTTGTGCAAAATTGTAATTATTCCCATATCGATATCCAAATGTTGATTTACAGTAAGAATGCATATGAATCAGACCACAGCAAAAGTTGTATTTCTAATATTTGTAAAAATACTTTCATTGGAGAGTAAACACTGGACAATAGCCTGGCTCACCTTATGTTGAATAGCATGCAGTGCCTACCTCATGAAGCTAATGATTTAATAGAACAAGGTAGTGGAAAAACATGAGTGCTGTTATGTCTCTTAACTTTCTCATTTTCATTTGCAAGATGAGGTAGTGAAGTCTGCCAAGAACACGATTTATTGCTCTTAAAAGTATATTATGTGTTTTTACACTGTTAAAAACCTAGTTCAATTTCATTCAAAGGGTTAACTTTTTAAAGGTTTTTACTGCAGGGTTATTTCTCTTAAAACATAACTTCTTGTCCATTCAGTGATTTCTATTTGTTTGCAGTTTGCAGTGTTTTCAACAGCACACTCTGTAGAGAAGAATAAAGTCATTGACAGTGAATTTTGGATTTCTTGTTATTCTGCATGCGTACAAACTCCAAAAATGATTGTCTGTTTCAGCGGATGATGGCAAATGCCAGGAGCTGTAAAAACCAGCCTTTTGTGTATTCTTTTAGCAGATGTCAATAAAACATGATTTATCACAGTTACAGTGCTCAATCAGAAAGAAAATGTTTTGAAGGCAATTGGTTTTAAATCATGTGCCTATGGGCATGGTCATGCTCTGTGAAAGATGACTTATCTAATGATAGCCTGTTGTGATTTTTCAGCATTAAGGTTTGAGTTGTTTTGTAGTCATGTCAAGTTTTCCACTTGAATGGCTTCCATGTCAAGATTCACTTATAAAGAGTCACCATTTTAGTAGAAGTATTAAAGGGATCCAGATGAACCATAGAGCATAACAACATAGTACTTCCAATACAGGATATGTGGGAATACTGGAAGAAGGAAAGTTCTTTTTCAATTTTGTAATAATCCAAGCTGAGGACCTTGTTCACTGCTAAAGCAGCTTAAACATTTTGAATTATGAGCTGAAGCTTGAATTTGAATAGTCTTTAACTATTGACTATATATATCAGATACAGGTGATTACCAATAGGACTTTTTTTACTCTTTCATTAATGGGATGAGGGTGTCACTGGCTAGGCAGCATTTATTGCCCATCCTTATTTGCCCAGAGGGCTAGTAAGAGTCAACCATATTGCTGTGCGTCTGGATTCACATGTAGGCCAGACCAGGTAAGGATGGCAGTTTCCTTCCCTAAAGGGCATTAGTGAACCAGCTGGGGTTTTCCCAACAATCCACAGTGGATTCACGGTCATCATTAGATTCTTAATTCCAGATATTTTATTGAATTGAAATTCCACCATCTGCCGTGGTGGGATTTGAACCCGGGTCTCCAGAACATTATCTGGATCGCTGAATTAACTGTCCAGCTATAATACCACTGGGCCATCATCTCCCTGATAAATCTTCTCTGATTGCACACAACAACCTGGAGAGTATGTTGATAATAATAATTTCAGGAATGCTATACCATGCAGCGCACATTTCAATATTTTGCTTCAAAGATAGAACTCTACCTAAAACATTACTTTCGATGCTTTATGTTACATCTCACTGGGGAAGAGCACTGGATATCAACTCTGCTTTTCCTTGAATTGTTACAAAGATTAACTATTTTATAAAACTATGCAAAGTTCCCCAAACTAGTGGAAGCAATGGTCTAGTGGTATTATCGCTGGACTGTTAATCCAGAGACCCAGATAACTATCTGGGGACCCAGGTTCAAATCCTGCCATGGCAGATGGTGGAATTTGAATTCAATTAAGTATCTAGAATTAAGAATCTATCCAGGACCATGAATCCATTAGTGATTGTCAGGAAAAACCTATCTGGTTCACTGATGTCCTTTAGGGAACTAAACTGCCATCGTTACCTGGTCTGGCCTACATGTGACTCCAGACTCACAGCAATGTAGTTGACTCTTAACTGCCCTCTGGACAATTAAGGCTGGGCAATAAATATTGTCTAGTCAGTGACGCCCTCATCCCATGAATGAATAAAAAAAAAGTACCTGCCTTTTCCACCCAAGCTGACAGAAAGGACAGTCCAGGTTTCTGTACTTAATAAGAATCTCTGTTTATTACAAATAAATAGATTCTAACTATAGGTAAACAATTATGAACCATCAACATATAACTCTACTAGTAAAAATTCTAACCCCTGTACAAAACTGACGAAACACACACAGACAGAAAAATAGGTTGGTGTTATGGTTGGAAGAAAAGACAGAAAGAAATTCAATGGTCCCTGTCCACAGGATTAGATGAGATTATCTTTATGGTTTATCAGATCCTGGTACTCCTCAATATTCCTTATCCAAGCATTTTCACTTATTTGCAGAAGGCCCAGAATTATGGGATCACAACTATAAATGCTCTGAATATTGGTTAAAATAGCTTACAGCAAATTGACTAAAGGGAAATAAACTGGCTTTATTCAGTCATGAGATGTGTTTTTAACTGTACAGAAAAGAAACCTTTTTTTCTAGAGGTCTGATACCTTATGACCAAACATTCACATCTACAAGCTGTTCAGCTACCAGGGAGCCAATCATTGTTGTTGACATGCAGCAGGCCTTTGTCATCAACAACTGGTCACCATTCCACAGACGAATCAGCTACTTATTGCCTGCCAAATCTAATTTGTATTTTGTATACACTCTTTCATTGCAGCTCCTCTGCAGCTAAACTTCCTCTAGTGCTTAAACAAATAGCAGTGTGAATAATATTTACATTAAGTGTCAGGTAATCTGCTTTCAAGAAGTACAGTAATTAATCCTTTCCACAATCCTTGATTTTTTTTTAAAATAACAGGCCTGTTACCATTTCAGTCCACAATCAAAAATGCTGAAAAATAAAAAGATGCAGTCTTTATGCTTAGCGCACAACAAGTCCTACTTTCACAGTCCCTATTGTGCTTGCTGATTGACATTGGCTCCGTATCTTGCAATGCAATAATTTTTAATTCTCATCTTTGGTTTGAAGTTTAAAGTGAGAGGAAAGATTTAAAATGGACCTGAGGGGCAACTTTTTCACACACAGGGTGGTGCATATACGGAATGAGCTGACAGAGGAAGTGGTAGAGGAGGATACGATTACAACATTTAAAAGACTCTCAGACAGGTACAAGGATAGGAAAGGTTTAGAGGGATATGGACCAAATGCAGGCAAATGGGACTAGTTCAGTTTAGGAAACCTGGTCAGCATGGATGACCTAGCCAAAGGGCTGATTTTCTTTGTAGCATGATTCTATGACTGTAAATTCTTTGTTTTCTCTGAAGTTTCCTCCAAACTTACAAACCTTTGAGATATTTGCTTTTTTCCAATTCTGGCCTTTTGTGCTTCACCAATTTTAATCAATTCACCATCGATGGCTCTGCCTTCAGCTATCTTACTCTGAATACCTTTTAGAAACCACTCCAGGCGTTTACCTTTCTTTTCCTCCTTTAAGATTCTCCTTAATAACCAATCTGTTTGGCTAATATTTTTGCCATCTATCCTGACATTATTGTCTGTTAAACACTGATAGATAAATATTGTAAAGCCCCTTGAGACATTTTTAAAAGTTAAGGATGTGATATTAATGTTATTACTTTTCTGAGTCTTTTAAAATTATTGTCATTAATGCGGCCACTAAGCTTAGGCTCCATACCTTAGGAAGGATATATTGGCTTTGGAAGGAGTACAACATAGGTTTACAAGATTGATACATGGTCTTCAGTGATTGGGTTAGGAGGAAAGATTATACAAATTAGACATAGTTTCTGTAAAAGTTAGAAGGTTAATGGGTGATTGTATCGAAGTCTGCAAGATCTTAACAGTATGGATAAAGATAGTGTAAATAGTGATACTTGATATTTGATAGCGTAAATAAAGATAAGCTGTTTCCACTGTTTGGAGATTCTAGCTCTAGGGGGCATAGTCTGAGAATTAAGGCAAGACTGCTCAAGAGAGCTGTTAAAAAAGTACTTCGAAATACAAGAGGTGGTATAGGTTTGGAACTGTCTTCCACAAATGGCCATGAATGCAGGTTCAGTTAATATTAAAATCTAATGTAAAGATTTTGGCTTTTTGGTAAATCTGTAGTTTTATTAATGTAATGGAAGAAATCCTTGAATGAGCAGTTCCTATGCAACATTAAGTGTTGAACAGCAAGAAATTTCTACAATAGCCTACCAAAAGAATTTAGAGCTGTAGGAAAAAAGGCAAACTGAGGCATTTCAACATAGTCTTGACCCCCTTGCTTCCCCCACCTCGCCCCATACTGTCGCTTGAAATGGTACTGTCTCCTGCCTTGTCCTGCTTGTATCTGCTCCTAACATGCAATCTACTGTCATGGTATGTCACATTCCTCATGCATCATTGTAACTTGACTGCAGTCACTGTATGAGGTCTGTCACTCAACAATGATGAGGTCAACCTATCTTTCTGTGGCCCTCCACTTTATTGTCTTGAAGTGGTCTCAGTGGCCTCTCTGTTTTGATCAAATCCTGACGTTTTCTTTTCTGGATTTACACCTATTTTTGCTCTTGCAGTCTCAAGTACTCTTCATTGTCTAAAGGTATGTATATGGATTTTAAGTATATGTCTTAACATCCGCACTTTAAACGTCTCTATTTCCTTCAACAGACCTTTACTTATTGTCCAGGTTTCTTCAGCATTCAGGAAAGTAATTAGAATATGGCATTCTATGAGGTTTTTTTCTTGTTACAAGTTTGAATTCTCTTGTCAGTGCATCCTTCCTTCAGCTTCACAAAATTATCTCTGGCTATCTCTATCCATTTGCCTTTGACAATGCATTTACCATCTATTTTTATGATTTGTCCTAAGTAGACAAACTTGTCGACTTGTTCCTGTGTGACAGCCACCTCTTCGGCCTTCGTACTAGTTTTTTTCTAATGTACTATTTCTGGCGATAATTGTTTTTGGCTTTTTAGCGTTGATGATCAATATTCTAAGCTTCTCAATTTTATTGATGAATGTTGTTAGTGTACCACGAGGTTTTTTTGTATACTTACCTCAAATTTTTATTCCTGGAAGCATGTCCACCAGTACTTTGAAGTTTTAAGGAAAGAATGCGAGACAAGCATCAATTGTAACATACTTGTCTGGTCAGCAGATGCTAATAAATGTTTGCAGAAAATTGCAATTAAACATTTTGAAAAACAAGGGTTCGTAGATAATGGAGAGCCTAACAGTGTTCAGTTATTTATCTAGTAATCAGACAGCAACTTGTGGCAATCGCCTTGCCTAGTCAAACATAAAAGTCCAAATCTTGATCTTTTACATATCCTGTTTCTCCAGAAGCTTCTCAAAAACACATCTTGACTTCTGGTTCACCAGTCAAATACATTGAATGGCATGAAGTTGTTAACCCACCTCACTCAACTGTGCAGAAGAGTGGAGATATGTCTCTATGTCCCCTTTTAATGTGCCAGTAAGCCTTAACACATGATATTCAGCAGTGTAAGTTAACGTTTACAGATGTGGAGTCTATTATTTTCAGATTTTAATTATTGTTTGTGATTGAAGTGTCCCTATTTTGAATCTAGTTTTTTCTTCCCTCTTTTATTTGCTTTCTCTAACTTGATTGACATCGAAGATATTCTAATTGATACTTCCTGGTTCAATCTGATTACTTCAAGAGACACACAGTTGCTTGTCCTGCTCACAGCTTTGCAGAGTATATTTTCTTTTGCTTTTTCAGTGCAGAATGTCCTAAGTAGTCTGTGGGCAACAAGTATTTGCAGAGCAAGAATTTCAAGACAATATACCAATCCCTAATTAAATGTAACAAAATATTTGAAAAATATATAATATTTGATATTTTTATATCAATATATATATAAAATATATGATATTTTGAATGAAACAGAAACTGCATGTAACACTGATTTCTGTTTTTTTTCTGATAACATACATCAGAATAGCGATGTTACAATTTGTTGGGTTAAAAAAATGACAGAACTGAACCTTTTGCCTCTGGGAACAGTGGTAATGTCATGAGATTTTGAATTAAGCTACTGACTCAATGCTGTATAAGGGGATCATTATAGGTTATTAGCACGAGCTGTCAATCATCTGAGCAACTTACAAGTAACAGACCTGATCTAAGGACACATCAAGATGGTATGCAGCAAATTAGGGTTGGTTCTTCATTGTCAGGGAAACACAGATGTCTTCATTCTCTAATGATGCCTGAAATGATCTCAACTTAAAAACTGGGAGCTGCTGATGAAACCTGGAAGATCTTTATAGAATTTTCATAACGTGTAACATAATGCCAGCACCTGGATTATGGAGACTCCTGATTCAATTTTGGGTATTAATGAAAATCAGGAACTAACAGACTGAAATAATAATAGAATCTAATTAGTTTCAAATAGAAGCAGCAGGGAAGGGTAGTAGCTTGTTCTGGATTTCTATAAATCTCTTCCAAAGAGTTAATGATGCCTATATTTGGCTCAGCTAACTGATGGAATGATATTTACTCTAACGGCACTCCACCAAGATCCACAAAGCCTGTAAGAAGCTCTGCCCAATTCTTTTACAATTTTTTTTTGCTCTAGAATTACAAAATTGACTGGCTCTAATTATAGAGTTATACAGCACGGAAACAGACCCTTCGATACAATCAGTCCATGCCGAACATAATCCCAAATGAAAGGAGATATGAGACAGAATTGGAATGTTTTTCACTCTCAGTTACAAAACAATAAAATGGCTATGCAGTTAATTTTTTTTAGAAAAATTCAGTTGGCAGATAAGATTAGTAACCCTGTCATCAATGCTGTGGAAAGAGTGTTACATTCTATATTGCAGCCTAACTGTCACTGAGAAGCAGAAAAATTAAACTGGAGAGATTTTGCACTTTAACCCCATATTAATTTTGATATTGAATTTCTAATTCAACATCAGAGTTCAAAGAGGAAGGAAATCTACTGATTGGCACATGATGCAGTGAAGCATCTAGCTGAATACTGCAAGTTTGCATAGTTGAAAGATGACCTTATCAGAGATATCTCGTGCATAAGGGATCTTGCAATGAGATAACATTTACTGAGAGGAGAAATTTACTCTCAAGAAAGTATCAACATGTATCAAAATGGCACTAATTATAAGAAAGATGTTAATGCATTAGAGAGCGTACAGAAGTGATTTACACAAATCGTTCTAACAATGAAAATAGATTGAAGAAGTTAGGACTGTTCTCCTGGAGAGAAGAAGACTGAGAGGAGATTGAGGTTTTCAAAATAATGAGCTGGTGGACTGAATAGATAGGGTGAAGCTGTTTCTGTTTGTAAAATAAACAAGAATGAGAAAGCATAGATTTAAAGTGATGTGCAAAAGGAGCAAAGGTAAAGTGAGGAAGACCTTCTTCACACAGTGAGTAGGTAGGGTATGGAATGCATTGCTTGGAAATGTCATGAAAGCAGATTCAAGTGAAGTATTTGAGAGTGCATAGGGTGGGTTTTTTTTTAATAGTAATAAAAGTGCAAGGATATGGGGAAAAGGCAGGCGATTGGCACTCAGTAATAGAACTGGTGCAGGCACACTGGACTAAATGGCCTCCTCCTACTCTGTAATAATCTTTGATTCTTTGACATGTCGAAGCTGTGAGATTAATAATCAGCAGCTGTGAGAACACATCAATGGGAGTATAGACAAGGATTTGCGTTATCCTGAGAGACATTCCAGGCCGAATGAGAAGGACAGATTGGGGAAAAGGAAAAATATTTGCAGAATAGCTAACAGAAAATTAAAGGCTCGCAGAAAGGATGTAAATCTTGTCGAAGACGTTATACCAAAGTGAGAGGAACATTTCTAGTGTGGGGAAAGCAGTGCCCTAACTGCAAGTAGCTGAATTACTTTACATGTAAGTGTTTAGTTAGAAAGAAGCAAAACATGCCGATAAAGATGGAAGGAAATCAGCCAATAATTCTGTCAATTACCTTTATGCCATAAAAAGGTTGGTGCTGTTAAGTCTTAAAGTTGATAGATGGTTTGTGACTGTTAGAATGATAACTGAAGGAAAAGGGTGTCAAGTGCACTTAAGGTGTTAGATAGATGCCGGTGCTTTGTGCAATATCATGAGTTTCACAGATTGGAGTGGTAGCTCAAGTTAGTGACACAAAATCTAAGCCCTTATTGGTGATGTTAAGGCTCATGATAGGATGATGCCCACACATAAAAGACAGATTAAGCTGAGAGCCCAATGTGAGAATGAACATCCATAGTTCTGATCACCAACATTCAGCAACTTCACTCTTCACAGCTGAAACAAGTCTACACTGTAGCCTGATAACGCTAGGCTCCCAGAAGAGATTTGCAGCATTTTGCAGGTCATTAAGGCACTAACTGGATGTCCGCCTGATGAATATCATTAAGAAATAGATCAGAGTGAGAGTTGAAAACAACATCTGCCAAGGAGACTTCCAGCTGTCTTCCTGTTCAGTCTGAGAGACAAGATAGAAGAGTTGGAAGAAATGAACATATTTAAGAAAGTGACTATTCTAATGGACTGAATTAGCTGTATGGTAGCAGTGAAAAAAAACAAGACAGCTGAATATATGCATAGGTCCAAATGAAGATTGTACACCATGCCATCCATTGAAAGAAATTTTGCCGCAACTTGCCAAGGCAAATGTCTTTGCTATTATTTATGTGCAGTATAGTTACTGGCAAGAGAAGCTGGATGCAAGCAGCAGTTTTCTAACTACTTTATGGATGCCATTCAAGACATACAGATGGTGGTGTGTACCACTTGTCATTTCTACTGCTCTGGAAAGGTACCATTACAGACAGCATGTGGAGTGGAAACTATTGTGCATGGTTTACTATTCTACTGATGTGAGGTACAATGGAAGAAGCCATTGCAAATCAAGATCAGAATCTACTGCAATTGCTAGGAACAGCTCACCAGATGAACCTGAAGCTAAACAAGAAAAAGATGTAATTCAAGATGCCTGAAGTCAAGAATAGAGCTAATGTATTGACAGCCAAAGGATTTCACTGAGACTCTGACAAGGTAAGAGCTGTATCAGAAATGTGAAAATTAAAAGATGTGAAAACAGTGCAATGATTTGTTGGACTTGTAAACAATTTAGCAAAGCTCTTGACTAATTTGTCATCAAAGTCTGAACCTCTATGCAAACCCACTGCCAAGGATCTGCACTGGTATTGAGGCACAGGACAAGACACAAATTTCAAATCAAACAACTATTGTTGACAACACCAGTGCTGAGTTATTGTGTTATTGATGATGAAATCACCTTACAGTGTGATTCCAAAGAGAGAGGACTTGGAGCCACTTTATGCAGCAAGGAAAACCAGTTGCATTTCCGTCAAAGGCTCTAACACAAACTGAATGATGTTATGCTCCAATAGCGAGAGAATACCTGGTTATTATCCTTGCTTGTGAGCATTTTAATCAGTACCTGTTTGGAAGAGACAAAGTGACAGTCACATCTGACCAGAAGTCGCTAAAGTACATCTTCCTCAACCCATTTATCCCTGTTTTAAAGCACCAGCAAAGCATGTTACTTCATTTTCAGAGATTATCTACATGTACCACGCAGGGAAGTAAAACAAATATGCATTCCTGACATGCTGTCAAGAGCAGCACTCCCAATGAAGAAAATTGAGGATGCTAAGATGGAGTGTGAGATGTTGCACATTCAAAGGAAAACAGCAGCTTGATATGCCGTAAAAGTCAACAACCCAATGGAGATACCAAAACTGAAAAGGCAAGCGTCTTTCTCAAAGCAAGCAACAATGCAAAATGTGACTCCCTAAGTTCTGTAGGTAGTAGTGACGAAAAGATAACCTGAAAGCATCAAGTATATACCTGTTGTTATAAGAAAGTATTGCACGTTCTGAGATGAAGTCATAGCCCAAAATGGCAACCTGTACAAATGAAATAAAGCTGTTATCCCTAAGGAGATGAGAAAAGGAATGTCGATGCTCAACATGCATACTATCAAGGAATTGAGTCTAGTCTGAGGAAGGCAAGAGAAGTACCATACCATTCAAAAATAAGCAATATGGTTAAGGACAACATTAACCAATGTGGTGATTGTAACAAATACAAAGCTAAGCAAGCTAAAGAACCATTTGTGGCTCATAACATCTCAGACAAATCATGGTTGAACCTTGAAATAGGCCTCTTCACCCTTACAGGACCTCAATTTTTTTTTCATTCGTGGGACATGAACATCGCTGGCTGGCCAGCATTTATTGCCTGTCCCTAGTGGCCCTTGAGAAGGTGGTGGTGAGCTGCCTCCTTGAACTGCTGCAGTCCACATGTTGTAGGTTGACCCATAATTCCCTTAGGGAGGGATTCCAGGATTTTGACCCAGCGAAAGTGAAGAAATGCTGATATATTTCCAAGTCAGATGGTGGTGTTTCTATGTGTCTGCTTCTAGATGAAAGTGATTCTGGATTTGGAAGGATTATTATTCTGATTACTGGGAATTAGGCCAGCTCGTGCCAACAGTGATCAGTGAAACTACAGAATGCCTGGAAGCGTACTTCAAATAGTATTCCAAATACTGATAAGTGACAATGGTCCTAAGTTCATGAGTGAAGAATTTGGCCACTTCATAAACAATTGAGATATTGTACACAATACATTGTCTTTGTACTATCCCCAGTCAAATGGAAAGGTCAAAGTGGCAGTGAAGATAGCCAAAGGGATTGTAAAGAAATCAAGCCACACCTGCACTGATTTGTACAAGGCAAATCCAGAATGGAGGAATACACTTCCAATGCTCTCAACAAAAGCCCACATGGCACCTTGTGACTTGTGTAGGGCGATTATAACCTTGATCATACGTGGTGAATGTGAATGGTCAGTATATTTTCACAACAATAGACATCCAAGTACAACAACAGAAGCTATGCTGTCACTGCAGCTGTCTAGTTTCTATCTGGCGAGGGTTAGAATAGACCAGTGTACAACAATGAGGTGAGATGAAGTAATGATAAGGGTGATAATGGATGTCAATTCCCCTTAAAAAACCTTTCACAACTCACTGGCATGAATCTCATCTCAACATTTGGAACCTAGTTGGAAAATGCAGCTTGTCGGTCTTAATGTCGAGAGATCACTTGACTTCTCACACATTTGTTCCGAATTTCTCACTATAGCCCATGTGATTCAGCGTGTGAAAAGATTCCATCCATTGTGCTGATGACCAAGTTGGTGACTTCGTATCTGTACAGAATAGTGACTGGGCTGATCACTGAGATCAGTGAAAAAAGCTTTTCTGATGAAGGGTCTAGGCCCAAAACGTCAGCCTCTCTGCTCCTATGATGCTGCTTGGCCTGCTGTGTTCATCCAGCCCTGCACCTTGTTGTCTCGGATTCTCCAGCATCTGCAGTTCCTACTATCTCTGATCACAGAATGTCTTCACTCCTGACATCAGGCCTCCTTGTGAAACTGGCTGGACCGTTTTGGTCAAATTATGCCCGGTTTTGATTGGCCAGGTAATAATTTCAGCCTTGGGCAAATGATTTTGTTTGCAGCTGCATCTCTGAGAAAGTATCCACTGAGTTGACAATTTAATTAAACTTTAATTTAATTAAAAGCTAGCCTAATGGCAATTATGTAACCACTGTTGATGATCACAAATGCCCATCTGGTTCACTAATATCCTTTCTTGAAGGAAATCTGCCATCCTTTACCTTGGTCTATGTCTGACTCCAGACCCATAGCAATGTGGTTGACTCTTCACCACCCTCTGAAAAGTCCTAGCAATCTGCTCAGCTCATGGGAAATTAGGGATGGCCAGTAAATATTGTCCCAGCCAGCAAGGCCTCCATCCCATGAACAAAATAAAAAATGTGGCAGCCAATTTCTTCATAGAAATGTCCCACAAATAGCAACTCAATATTAGCTGGGTAATGTGATTTATGTGATGCTGATTGAGAGATAAAAATGCCAGGACAGTGCACTTCTTCAGAATAGTCATAGAATTTTTATTTATGCCTAAGAGGTCAAACAGGGTCTTGATTTAACATCAGCTGAATGCTGACACCTCAGACGAGCCACTGTTCCTTGGCACTATGCTAGAGTGTCAGGTTAGATTTTGTTTTCAAGTACTGGAATAGGGCTTGAACCCACACATTCAGACTCAGAAGAAATCATGCAATTACTGATCTGAGACTGATACTCAAATTCATTGACAGGGAATGAGTAACATCACAATGGCAATATTGTCAGATTGGCAGCAGAAGTATGGATGAGATAGTTCCTATCATGGCATCAGTTTCATGTGTAACAACAGAAGGTTACAGCACAAAAAAAAATAGTAATAAGTTGTACTAATATACTATATCTTACACCTACTGGTACAGTGTAACAATCATTCAACAAAGGGATGTACACCTGTGAATATAAAAACATAAGAGATTAGTAAGGAAAATTAAAGCTCATGGTATTGGAGGTAGTGTATTGACATGGATAGCGAACTGGTTGGCAGACAGGAAGCAGAGGTTTGGAATAAATGGCAAATGGTAGATTATTATCTGAATGGTGGCAGTTTAGGAAGAGGAGAGGTGCAATGAGACACCTGGGTGTCTGGTGGAACAGTCGCTGAAGGTTGGTATGCAGGTGCAGCAAGCAATGAGGAAAGCTAATGGCATGCTCACCTTCATTGTGAGAGGTTTTACAGTATCACAGTAAGGATGTCATGCTGCAGTTATACAGGGACTTGGTGAGGCCATCCCTTGAGTATTGTGTGCAGATTTGGCCTCCTGGTCTGAGGAAGGACATTTTTGCTATCGAGGGAGTCAAGCAAGGGTCCACCAGACAGAATCCCAGGATGACAGGACTGACTTATGAGGAAAGACTGGATTGACTCGGCTTGGACTCGCTGGAATTTAGAAGAATGAACGGAGATCTCATAAAAACATATAAAATCCTGATTGGACTGGACAGGCTAGATGTGGGAAGAATATTCCCGATGTTGGGGAAGTCCAGAACGAGGGGTCACAGTCTAAGAATAAGGAGTAAGCTATTCAGGACTGAAATGAGGAAGAATTTCTTTACTGAGTGTTGTGAACCTTTGGAATTCTCTCCCACAGGAAGCTGTTGGGGCCAGTTCATTAGATATATTCAACAGGAACTGGACGTGGCCCTTGCAGCTAAAAGGATTAAGGCGTATGGAGAGAAAGCAGGAGTGGGATACTGAAATTGTATGATCAGCCATGATCATATTGAATGGTGGTGCAGGCTCGAGGGGCCTGTACCTATTTTCTATTCCTCTATGCTGTCTGTTTTTTTTCATGCCAAATATTGAGGAGCTCAGAGAACAAAGTCATGAATTGACAGATCAGTATTGCCATTAAAATGATAGGGAATGAAACTTGACTTTGGTAAAGGCACAAAATGCTTGCCATTATGCCTGGCCCATCCACCACATTACTGCATCATTGAAGTTGAATTTCACCTCTGTACCCAGCAGAAATTTAATTTAAATGAGTGTACAAATAATGAATTAATTGGCAAAATAAGCAAAGAGTTACAAAGGAGCATTCATGGAGATTCTTGTGGTGCATTGGTAGTGTCCCTACCTCTGACCCAGAAGGTCAAGTTCAAGTGCCACCTGCCAATGTCACAGCCTGTCCAAGTGGGTTTGGTCGACTCTCTCTGTGACCCCTGGTTCTAGACTTCCCTAATGTTTGGGAAGGTTCTTCCCACATCTCTTACGAGAGAGTGTTGTGGTGCAGTGGTCATGTTCCACTGGTGATCTATGGGCCAGAGGGTCTAGGTTCAAGTCCTATCTCTCCTGAGATGTGTCAAAACATGCCTGAACATGAATTTAAAAAGTATAGGTTTGGGCCAGAAGGCCGGGGTTCAAGTTCCACTTGATCGAGAGGTGTGTAATAGCGTCTTTGACCAGGTTGATTATAAATTTCCAAAAAAGCCATTCATGGCACGGTGGTAATGTCCCTACCTCTGGAGCTAGGAGGCCTGGATTCAAGTCCTACCTGCTCCGGAGGTGTTTATTATTGTGATTGGAACGAGGTAAGCCAGGTGTGCCTCATAAAGCATGAGTTCCCTGTTTGGGGCTGTTAATTTGGTTCAATCAGGGAGTCCTGGCTGACAGATATAAACAGGAGTGCTAGGTCCTCTTGTGGTACAGTGGTAATGTCCCTGCCCCTGGACCAAGAGATATGGGTTCAAGTCCAACCTGCTCTGGAGGTATGTATTAAAATCTCTGAACAGCTTAACTAGGAAAGATAGGTTAATGATAAAAAGGTTTAGAGGAATTTTTTAAAAAATTAAATGAACAAAAACATCAGGGTTTCTGTTCACTGTAGAACCCAGCTCTGAGCTAAGTGGATCAGTGTCATATACTGTGCATATAAAAATAAAGGGTGACGTGGTGACAGGATACCAGGAGTTATTTCATGTAATATCTCAACAGGTCATTTAACAATACTTAGAAAGGCCATTCAGCTATGTCATAGTCAGTCAGCTTTAATTACTTGCTCATTCCAAAGTTGAAGTTGAGGTCAGTGCCTGAGATTAATCTAAATGAGCAAGATTAATTTAGGATTAAATCTTTAGATAGCTGAAGTTAATAGCACTAGATTGCCATCTTGTTAAATAGATTGAAGTTCATATGCTTGTACATAACAATTCTTCCCATAATTTAGACAACCTCATTATTATGAGTTGGTGTGGATGAATCGATCGGCTCCCCTTCTGCTGAGAAAACACTGTTAAGTTTCAGGGATATCCAGTCAATGAACCTTTGGTCTCAGTAGGGACAAGGTATTCTTCAATCACTCAATCATGAGTAAATTTGCTTTCACTCTTGTAGCTGGTTGGTGGAAGGATATAATAATTTTAATAATTTCCTACACTGCCCATAGGAGTTTTTTTAATAGAGATATCCTTCTAAATATATGAGACAAAGAACTCCTACACCTTCTGCTACAAAGACCAATACAAGAATGAAATGAATAACTGAATGAATAAATGAATGGATAATGAGGAGTTTAATGTCAAAATCAAAATCTTATATCATCTTTTTATTACCAAAGAAACTTTCTCATTTCTGTTGACAAATATATTACAAGAATTCATCCCTTTTGATCGCATTCACCCGATATGTTGGAGTCCCTGATGATTCATAACCAAATGAAACCTTAGCACCAAAACACACTGGTCACTTATTTACTCCCTAGCTTTGCAGGTCTTCACTGACAAAGTATCCCATATAGACCTAAATAAGACAGGACACAGTTATCCCTTCTAACAAGTTATCCCTTCTAACAAGTCATCCCAGGATTGTGTCTTTGGTTTATTTTCTCCTATTGGCAAGAACTTCTTTGTTGGTACAGGCTTATGTGGTTTAATTCATGTTGAAATTTTTCCATCTCTGTGAGCACTGTTGAGAATCTCCATTTGAGAATCCATTTAAGACATGGGACATTTTTCCTTTAATTTTGCAAAGGTATTATGAAGCAAGGCTGAAGTAGGCAATAGAGTCGTATAGCGATTTGAAAGGAGGAGAAGAATTTTAGTTAGACTTGCCAAGGGGCATTGAAGAAATGGAAATAGGAGAAAGAATATCTATTGCTTGTATGTTGGAATCAAGTATCTTTTATCATGCTGAGAGCGAGACATTGGAACATTATATATGCAGCTCGTTTCCTGAGGGAATTATAGGTCAGTTAGCTTAACTTCTGTAGTGGGGAAAATGCTTGAATCTATCATCAAGGAAGAAATAGCAAGATATCTCGATAGAAATTGTCCTATTAGACAGATGCAGCATGGGTTCATGAAGAGCAGGTCATGTTTAACTAATTTACTGGAATTCTACAAAGACATTACGAGTGCTGTGGACAATAGGTGTATATCGATTTCCAAAAGGCATTCAACAAGGTGCCACACAAAAGGCTGCTGTATAAGATAAAAGTGTTATGGGCAATGTATTACTATGGATAGAAGATTGGTTAACTAACAGGAAGCAAAGAGTGGAGATAAATGAGTGCTTTTCTGGCTGATGAACAGTGACTAGTGGTGTGCCTCAGGGATCAGTGCTGGGACCGCAGTTGTTTACAATTTACATAGATGATTTGGAGTTTGGGACCACGTGCAGTAAGATGAGCGGTAGAGCAAAGCGTGCAGAGGACTCTGAAAGTTTGCAGAAGGATATAGATAGTTTAAGTGAGTGGGCAAAGGTCTGGCAGATGGTGTACAATGTTGATAAATGTGAAGTCATCCATTTCGATAGGAATAACAGTAAAGCAGACTATTATTTGAACGATAAAAAATCGCAGCATGCTGCTGTGCAGAGGGACCTGGATGTCCTTGTGCATGAATCACAGAAGGTTGGTTTGCAGGTCCAACAGGTAATTAAGAAGGCAAATGGAATTTTGTCCTTCATTGCAAGCGGGATTGAGTTTAAAAGCAGGGAGGTTACGTTACAGCTGTATAGGATGCTGATGAGGCCACATCCAGAGTACTGCGTGCAGTTTTGGTCTCCTGACTTGAGAAATGATGTACTGGCACTGGAGGGGGTACAGAGGAGATTCACTAGGTTGATTCCAGAGTTGAGAGGGTTGGCCTAGGAGGAGAGAATGAGTAAAGCATGATTATATTCATTGGAATTTAGAAGAATAGGAGGGATCTTATGGAAACACGTATTATCATGGAGGGAATAGATAAGATAGAAACAGGGAGGTTGTTTCCACTGGTGGGTAAAACTATTACCAGAGGGCATAGCCTCAAAATTAGGGGAACCAGATTAAGGACTGAATTGAGGAGGAACTTCTTCATCCAAAGGGTTGTGAATTTGTGGAATTTCCTGCCCAGTGAAGTAGTTGAGGCTTCCTCATTGAATGTTTTTAAAGCTAAGATATATTATTTTTTGAACAGTAAAGGAATTAAGGGTTATGGTGAGAGGGCGATTAATTGAAGCTGACGCCACAAAAATATCAGCCATGATATTACTGAATGGCAGAGCAGGCTCAAAGGGCCAGATGGCCCACTCCTGCTCTGGTTCTTATGTTCATACGTTCTGACAAAATTTAGTCTCAAGTTGTATTTCTTATCTTTGAAACAGTTCATGCTTCTGAATAAAAGTAAATATTCCCTCCACTAAGTCAAAAATGGAGGTTCTTTTTCTCTCATGTGACTTTTGTTTTAGTTGGGAACAGTGTTTTTGCATTTTGCTAGTTGGAGTCATACTTGGCACAAAGGAAGATGATTGTTATTGTTAAGTTCAATCATCTCAGTCATAGACTTATCGAGTCATGGAGTCATATAGCATGGCAACAGACCGTTCGGTCCAACTCGTCCATGCCGACCAAGTTTCCCAAACTAAACTAGACCCACTTGCCAGCATTTGGCCCATATCACTCTAAATCTTTTATAATCATGTAGCTGTCCAAATGTCTTTTAAATGTTGTAACTGTTCCTGCGTCTATTGTTTCCTCAGGCAGATTATTACACATATGAACAAGCTTCTGTGTGAAAAAGTTGCCCCACTGGTCCCTTTTAAATCTTTCTCCTCTCACCTTAAAAAATACCCCCGGTTTGGAACTCCCCTACCCTAGGGAAAAGACATTTGCTAAAAAAAAGACAGAAACTGGTGGAAAAGCTCAGCAGGTCTGGCAGCACCTGTGGTGAGAAATCAAAATTAACATTTTGAGTCCAGTATTCCTTCTGAGGAAGGGTCATTGGACCTGAAACGTTAAATGTCTGATTTCTCTCCACAGATGCTGCCAGATCTGCTGAATTTTTCCACCAGTTTCTGTTTTTGTTTCTGATTTCTATCATCTGCAGGTCTTTCGGTTTTTACCTTCTTTGCTTTTCACCTTATCCATGCCTTTCATGATTTTATAAATATCCATAGGGTCACCCCTCAACCTTCTCAGCTCCAGTGAAAAAAAATCGCAGCCTATCCAGCCTCTTTTTATAAGTCAAACCCTCTAGCCCCAGTAATATCCTGATAAATATTTTCTGAACCTTCTCCAATTTAATAATATCCTTCCTATAACAGGGCAACCAGAACTGTATGCAGTACTCCAAAAGTGGCCTCACAAATGTCCTGTAAAGCCCAACATGACATCCCAGCTCCTATACTCAATGGTTTGAACAATGAAGGCTAGTCGCTAAGCGCCTTCTTAACCATCTGTCTATCTGTGATGCAACTTTCAAAGGACTATGTATCTGAACTCTTAGGTCTCTCTATTCAACAACACCACCCAGGGGTCTACCATTAATTGTAGAAGTCCTGCCCTTGTTCGTTCTACCAAAATGCAATACCTCGTATTTGTCCAAATTAAACTCCATCTGCCACTCCTCAGCCTGTCCCAGGAAATCACTGCATGAGTTCCAAAGGGTACATATTTTTCCTAATCAGTCTGTTCAGAGATGGCGACTTGAACCCAGGCCTTTTGGCTCAGAAATAGGAATGCTACAATTATGCCATAAGAGTCTGGCACCACAAGGTAGTCTCTCAGGCCCAACCATTTTCAGCAGCCTTATCAATGACTTCCCCTCCATCCTGAGGTCAGAATGGGGATATTCTCTGCTGATAGCACAATATTCATTACCATTTGTCACTTCTCAAATTATAAGCAGTCTGTGGTAAGTAATATTTGTATCTCTCAAGTGCCAGGCAATGATCATTCTCAACAAGAGAGAGTCTAACTATCTCCCCTTGTCATTACCATTGTTGAATCAAGGAGGTCACTTAGCTCAGTTGGCTGGATAGCTGGTTTGAAATGTAGAGTGATGCCAAAAGCATAGGTTTAACTCCTGTACTAGCCTGAGTTTACCATAAAGGGTCCCACCTTTTGTGATCTTGCCCTTTGCCTGAGGAATGGTGACCCTCGGTTTAAACTGCCACCAATCATTTCTATCCAATGAGAGAGCAGCTTGCTGATGACTTTACCTTCCTTTACACAACCAATATTCTAGGGATTACCATGGAGCAGAAACTGAACTGGACCAGGCATATATAAATGAGTGACAAGAGCAAGTTGGAGGCTCAGAATCCTATGGAGAGTAACTCACCTCCTGACTTTCCAAAGCCTGGCCACCATCTCTAAAGGAATAAGTCAGGAGTATGATGGAATATTCTTCACTTACCAGGATGAAGGCAGCTGCAATAACTCTAATGAAGCTTGACACCTTCAGGACAAAGCAGCTCAGTTGACTGGCACCTCAACCACTATCTTAGGTATGAGGAAATGTTGCGGAAGCCAGGGCTTTTCTCATTGGAGCGAAGAAGAATGAGAGGGAACTTGATAGAGGTGTACAAGATGATGAAAGGCATAGATAGAGTGGATAGTCAGAGATATTTCCCAGGTTGGAAATGACTATTACAAGGAGGCATAATTTTAAGGTGATTGGAGGAAGGTATAAGGGAGATGTCAGAGGTAGGTTCTTTACACACAGTGTGGTGGGTGTGTGGGATGCGCTGCCAGCGGTGGTAGTGGAGTCAGATACATTAAGGACATTTAAGCGACTCTTGGATAGGCACATGGACGATAATAAAATGTAGGGTATGCAGGGTAGATTGATCTTAGAGTAGGATAATAGGTCGGCACAACATTGTGGGCTGAAGGGCCTGGGCTGTACTGTGCTGTACTGTTCTATGTTGTATCAATAATATTCACTTCCTTCACCTCTGATGCAAAGTCAGTGCATTGGTGTACCATCCATACTATACTACAACTTCACCTGCAAGTGACACATCACCCTCACGCGGAATTGTATTGCTGTTGCTTCAGAGTTACTGGACCAAAATCCTGGAACTCTCTTCCTAACAGGAATATAGATGTTTCTACACTGCAAGGACTGCAGCAGTATAAGAAGGCAGCTCCCTATACTTCATTTAGGGTAATTAGTGATGGTCAATAAATTTTGCCTACGCAGCAAATCCTACGAAGAAATAGCAAAAAAAATGTATTTTCTTGTGGAACATCGGTTCCGTTAAGCCCATAAAGTCAACTGCCATTTCTGAAGAAGGGTCTAGGCCCGAAACATCAGCCTTCCTGCTCCTCGGATGCTGCTTGGCCTGCTGTGTTCATCCAGCTCTACACCTTGTTATCTCAGATTCTCCAGCATCTGCAGTTCCTACTATCTCTGAAAAATTTCACTATCATCTCACTCCATGGCAAATATTTACTTCTCTGCCATGCAGTTTTTTGAGTTTATTGTGTCATGCTCAATGGATTCTGAACTCCAAACTAATATTTACATTTTAAAACTGGACAAACAAGGCTACAAAAGATGGCTACCTGAGGCTCAATTAACTTCTTTTGAGAATTTTAACCGCAACCTTGTCTCATTAGGAAACAAAGTAACTATTTCAGACTGATGTGAATCAATGTCCTTCTCTGAAATTAATTGCAAAAGAATTTGCAATTATTTCATGTAATTAATGCAATTAATTATTTGAATTACCCAAATTGTCTCAAAATTGCAAAGTGCTAAACAGCAACACAGGATGGTGGAATCAAGATAGACTCTACGGTATCTAGAATAGGACTTCTTATTTATAAAAGTCACATGATGAGGTATTCATGTTGTTGTTTAATTTTAAAATCATCTATAAGCTATTCTGTGTTTCCCCAGAAGCCATCAAACTAGCTGTAAGTAATCCAAACAGCCAGATGATACCTAAAAACTGGTAAATTTTAATAGGAGAGACTCTCCTGAAGTGTTCCAGTTAAAGTTCACCTGGGAACCAATCCAGTAGAAATTTAGCCATAGGAAACCTCACAGCCTGCTGAGAATCCTTCATTTTATAAGGTGTGCACTTCTGCTTTTAAAGCATCAGCTTCATTCAGGAGACCAGGCCTGCCCTGGAGGAGATGAATTCATAAAGTAGAGACTGAGTTTACCATAATTTATAAAAGTATAATACCTATACTTGACGATGTGTGTGCACATGGGAATGAATGTGTGTGATGCTGTGATTAATTTTGTGTCAAATGCTTGAGAATAAATAACCTTTTTTTAAATTCAAAATTGCTTGCTTCTGATTAATATAATTGGAGACCTTACTCCAGAAGTAAGAAAAATATACACACTACATACAAAACAATTTGACCATGGAGAGTAAAGGGAACACATAAATTCTATCCATGAAAGAATTGGGGTATCTCCAGGATAAAATCCATTGTGAATGAGCCAAAGCTGACTTTGAAAGAAAATTCTAAGTAGTGGGGAAAGTAGCATGGCTAAGATTATTGGAACGAAAACAAAAAGGATTGTTACAGTAAGCTTTGTGAATGCTAACAATAGGAAGTAAAATGATTTTGATGTGAAAGCCTGTAGGAAACACAAGGGTTTAACTCAGCCATAATTAGCACATTAAACAAAGAATAACTAAAAGTTCTAACTAACCTTGTTGAACTGAATATACTTAATAAAGCATGGAAGCCTGAGGTAATAAGAAATACTGGCTGGTCATCTTGATTTCACCTGAGTATCTGAACAACTCGAAGTTTTGGAACAAGAAACAGACCAGGCTATCTTCGCCAAATTTGCTGGGAAGATCAGAAACTGGAGTAAGAGTTGCCAGGAGGAAAGGGAAAGGAGGAAGGTGAATCCCAAAAGAAGAAATTAGGCAGGGATTCCAAGCGAAAGTGAGAATGTCCGGCACATGTTTAAGAGTTTCCTCAGTAAGCATTCACCTTTAAAGTAGGTTGATCGCTAATACAACAGTCAGGGTTGCTTACCAATGCAGCGACTGGATCTATTGTTGGGAAATGACTCGACAGGATACCAAGTACTGCTCACAGTAAATGAATATCTGTCCACGAGCACTGGGAAAATGGAAAGGAACCAGCAAAATTCTGCTCAACAACAGAAAATTAGGAAGTTTAACATCCCAAGGGGAGGCTTTAGAGCCAATGGAGATTAGGAAACACAAGAACACCCTTTGTGGGAACAAGAATAAAGCTCAAGAAGGAAAAGGGCATCAGGATGAAACATATAATTGTTAAAGAGGCCTAAATAAAGAGTTTAAAGAGTTTAAAGAGATCATACCAAGGCTCATGGAATTAAAAATGAAGGAAATGAAGGCACTGAACTTGAGGCCTGCCTAGCAGGTAAATACAGAGAGGATTTAAATAGGGAAATATACCATTTTCAAACCAGTAGGCAAGGAGTGAGAGAAACATCTCACTCAGTCACAATGCTACAGGACACTGCAAAAAAGGTTGACCAGGCACCTGCACATATGAAGGTTCCAAAGAAGGTAAGAACTAGGAGCAGGTGCAGCCCCTTGAGTCTGCTCTGACATTCAGTATGATCATGGCTGATCTTATCTTGGCCTCAACTTCACTGTCCTACCCATTCATTCCAAGGTGGCGGTGAAGGCAGACTCTTCAGACTGAGCTCCGCCTGTTTCTTTTCTTTTCTCTTTTTTCTTGCATGTTTTTTTTAGTTTCCTTTTCTTCCTGTGAATGTCCTGAATTCCTGGCCTTAGTGCAGACTCGGACTCTCGGCATCAGCGCGGACCTGGCGTGGCTGTCTCCCAGCCCCAGTGTGGCAGTCTCTCGATGGCCCAGTCTGACAGTCTCCTGGCCAGGCATGGCCTCAGCGTGAACCTCGGCCTCGAGAGATGATTCCAGAGCAGTCTCCTGGTCTCGAGCCTCGAGGTGAATCCTGCCATGACCTGGAGTTAAGGTCCAGCGAGCACTGAAGGCGAGGTGCCAGCGGGGACTGGGTTGGAAGGACTATTATTCCGATTTATTTATTTATTTATCTTCTAATTTCTTTTGCTGAAGAATCTGTACCCAGGTACCTTTTGTACCTAAAATGGCGCTGTGAGTATTGATTGTAAACCTATCACTGTGCTCTTTTGAGTACGTGACAATAAAGCTAATTCAACACCTCCATAACCCTTTAATTCCGCACCCCCCCCCCACACTAATAACATCTTCCTTAAATGTATTCAGTGTCTGAGCATCAACCACAATTGGTCAGTGAGTTCCACCAATTCACAACCCATTGAGAGAAGTAATTCCTTCTCACCTCTAGTTTAAATCTCCAATCCTTAGCCCAAAACTGTGACCTTTCATTCCAGATTGCCTCATAAGGGGAAACATCTGCTCTACGTCTACTTTGTCAGTTCCCTTTAGCATTTTAAATCCCTCAATTTGATCCCTTCTCATTCTTCTAAACTCTAGTGAACGTAGGCATCAACTGTGCAATCTCTGCTCATAAGGTCTGCCTTAGGACCGATTGGGAAAATACCCATCCCCACTGTAACAGGGAAAGGGAAGTCAATACACAATGCAAGGAACAGGACTTGTGAAAAAGTTAGTACAAGTGCAGTTATCATAGAAGTGCCCACTAAATCATCACAGGATCAAGTTCAAAAGTTGAATTCATCTAACCCCAGCAGTTCAATTTCCAAGGCCACTGATGGTAAGCTGCAATATGAGTTCCAGGCACTTTAAAATAACTCACAAACCATCAATGAACCAGACGCTAATTTATCAGTCTCAGCGTCAGACCATATTTGGAACATTGTGAGCAGTTTTGGGCCCCATAAGGAAGGATGTGCTTGGATCTAGAGGAGATTTACAAGAATGATCCTGGGGAAGGGTTTGTCATATGAGGAGCATTTGAGGACACTGGATCTGTACTTGATGGAGTTTAGAAGAATGAGGGGACATCTGATTGAAACTTATGGAATAGCTGGATAGAGTGGACATAGAGAAGATGCTTCCTCCACTAGGAAGAGACTATGACCCAAGGCACAGCCTCAGAGTGAAGGGATGTCCTTTTAGAACTGAGATCAGAAGGAATTTCTTCAGCCAGAGGATGGTCAATCTTTGAAACTCACTCGCACAGAAGGCTCTGGAGGCCCAGACTTGAATGTATTTAAGATAGAGATAGATAGGTTCTTGATTGGGATCAAGGGGAGAAGGCAGGAGAATGGGGTCGAGAAACATATCAGCCATGATCGATGGTGGAGCAGATTCAATAGGCTGAATGGCCTAATTCTGCTCTTATATCTTTTTGTTTGTGAAAGCAGGAAACACCATGAAGCAATCAGGATGAGTTACATGCTGCAGGCTTTTAAAGCAGACACCACCACCATTTTTGCTCCCTAGTTGGGAATGTAGAGTTGCAACATTTCTTATGGTTGAGGGTTTCCATTGTTGGATTACTCCACATGGCTCATTTCACAATCTTCCATTTTCACAAACTTAAACCAGGAGAAAATGGGCCAGAAGTTGGGTATCCATTTCTTGGTGGAGTGTTCCCTGAATCTGCAGCCAGACGTTTCCAGAATGATATGTTGGATGCTGGCTGCAAAGGTATGCTGGGTGAAAGGCCTGGCTTGATGCATTGGTAAAACTTTCAAAAAAGGAATAAAACATGAAGTATCTCTCATCACTCATCACCCCCTATGCCAACTTAGTGCAAACTCATGCCCACCACACACCGCTTCTTCCCTTATCTCTACCATGATAACTCATCAGTTTCTACCATGGGCATACTTCAAGACTCCCATTGATATTAAGTAGTCTGAAGTTCTAAGTGTCTATTGTGGATCATTTTTGTTAAATGAAACAGCTTCATTCGTAGAGACATTTACTGTTTCTAACTTTCTTTACCTATGTAGTGTATGAAATGCTTTTTGTTAAAAGGTAAGTGAATAATTCCTTTTTAAAAATAAACATTGGAATTCATAATTCTATTTCAAATTGTTATAACCAGTCCGACAGTGAATCAAACTGTGAAATGGCAGGCACCTGACTGTGGAAATGGAAGATTGTGAAATGAGCCATGTGGAACAACAATGGAAGCCCTCAACCATATGTAAACAGACAAAGTGCAGTAACAAGAATGATTTTGACAAAGTTTTAAATATTTAAAGGTTTCAAATGCTTTGAAACTTCTGACAATTCCCTTTGACCAGCCTTTTTGATCATTTTAGCAGTTCGCTTTGACAGATCAGATGAGAGTTTAAGAATCCCAGGGAACAACTTGCCTCTAACAAAGAGCATCTTGCCCCTCCCAAAAGTGTCCCAGGACCATATTCAAAGGAATACCTTTCTTCTCCAAAAAAGATACCCCAGTTGTACAAACAAATCCAAAAAGTTTGGAACAAAAACAGAAGTTGCTGGAAAGGCTCAGCAGGTCTGGTAGCATCTGCGAAGAAAAAAACTTAGAGTTAACATTTCGGGTCTGGTGACCCTTCCTCAGAACCTTCCCGTTTTTCTTCACAGATGCTGCCAGACCAGCTGAGCATTTCCAGCAACTTCTGTTTTTGTTCCTAATTTACAGCATCTGCAGTTCTTTCAGTTTCCACAAAGTTTGGACTTGCTTCTGCCCAGTCAAGTCTGTATGCGTTGCATTTTGTGCACCTGTGACAACAAACGTAGGCATGAGTTGATGCAGCTGTTGATTGGAAAGGATAGTTGCCTCTGCAACTTATGCACAAAACTCAGCCCGACCCCACCTCCAGCCCAGCAAAAATGGTAGGTACCAAGTTAAGCCTGGAACTTCGGTGATCCTCCACCATTTGTTTACCATAACAGAGAGGCTTTCCACTGTCATGAAAATCCAAGCCTGTCAAACCTGACTCCTCTCCAGAAATCATCATGGAGTTCAAACTTACCCCAACTGTTAAGTGTGTTGATGTTAATGCTCCCAAAGTCTTATGTACCAATGGTAATGAACTTTCACCAGATGACATGTAATTGGAGATTTTGAGAGAATTCGAATGCGACAGGAGAGAATGTGATATGACCAATAACTAGCAGTACAAAGTTGTTTTGTGAGTGTCTGAATACGTGTGAAGAGTGCATGTGTATGTTTTCGTTTTCCCTTCCAGGGAATTCATGTTTTAAAAAGTAATCAAAATTCATTTTGTACTGTGCTGTGAAGGTATATTCTGAACATCAAACTTACTTTTATATTTTAAAACTGGACATACACGGTTGTTAAAGAGGGTCTTGCGACTACTTTTGTGGATTTAAAACACCCCCCGTCTTAAGAATGAACAAAGGAACAATGCAGGCTAATGTGAATCAATGCCCTTCCCTCAAACCTATTTCAAAGGATATTACTGTCAAATTGAAAAGTTCATTTAGGAACACAGACGCTGACTCTCCCAAACTCTCAAGGTATTGAGAAACATTACAAGATGTTGTAGTCAAAATACATACCAGCCTTACGTGGAACATTTAAAAGTCATGTCATGAGGCAATCATGTTGTTACCTGTTTTTACAATTAATTAGAAGTTGTTTTGCAGTGAATTTCACCAAAATCCACAAAACTGACTGCAAGCAATCCAAGCAGCTGAGTTAAGTAAAAGCAGTACTTTGAAAGTGAGAAATCTCAATAGAGACAAGGATTCCCCCAATCTGTTTCAGCTAAGGTTCACAAGACAACAAATCTCCTAGAAGTTCAACTGCAGAAATCTCATGGCCTGTTGAGAACCCCTCACTTCAACTTTAAAGCATCAACTTCTTTCAAGAAACCAGACCCGTCAACTTGAAACTGGACTAACCATAATTCGTACCGGCATACGACATTTACCTGTGGCCAACATTTGGACACTTGTGTGTGCAATTAATAGAATAGCATGAAATATATTTATTTGTTTATTACACATTTTCTTTGACTTTTTAAGCTTATATTTTGTAAAAGTTCCAGTTTTTAATATTTATGTATATCTTGGTAAGAGAAAACTGATATAATTTCCAAATTATGGAGAAAAGGAGGTAAATTTATGCTATTCTAAAGGGTAGCCTTTAAATGAACAGACATACAGAACAGACATTACAGGAACAAAGTTATACAAGAGTGCTTTATTCAAATTGTGCTTACACCAAGTGACACGATCTACAGAACTAATAGCATCATTTGATGAGCTGAAAATATTGCTGTTGTTTTCTTCCTGCAGGTTGTTATCCTGTACTTTGAGCCAAGTATATTCAGATGTATTCTTCTTCGATGGGTTCGTCTTCTAGGCTTTGCAATTGTTTATGGAACTGTAACTCTCAAGCTATACAGGTATCGTTTTCTTGCAATCCTATATTGTTCTTCAAAATTGCACTTTTATTTGCTGTTTACTAATATGCAGATGATTGCATAAGTTTACAGGTTCAGATATTACTTTTGTTCAGCAGCTTAACCCTTTATAAAGATTAAAATACTGCCAATTAGGAAGCAAAATTGCAGTGCATTATCGATATTTTCAAACCAACCTGCTCAAAGATGTAATTACACACCTCTGGAGCAGGTGGGACTTAAGCTTAGGCCTCCTGACACTAGGTAGGAACACTACCATGTGATATGTTTTACATTATCATGCTCGTGGTATAAAACCTCATCAGTTAGAAGGATATTTGGGAAAATTTCCCTTGCGCAGTCCAAGATTTTCCACTCATTAATATTGATGAAAGGAAAGCATAGTTGGGAGTAGGCAAGTTCACAATATGTGTCCCTGGCAGATGAGACTCTGTGACCAGTACAAGTACAGCATTCACCTTTATAAATCAATATGCATGTTTCAACCACGCCTGTGATACCATTTTGTTTTAAGTGTATGTAAAACTTAAAACTGCATCTAAGTACAGAGATATTACAGGAAATTAGTTATGAGCATTTGGGTGGTAGGTAGGAAAATAAGACGAGGATCAAAACATAAGTTCATATCCTAACAAATAAGTGTTGTACACTTCTTGCTTAAACCTGTCTTTGTATTCTGTTATTCTACCCTCAAAACAAGAGAACTCCTCACTCAGCCCCCACTTGAATATCCAAGCTGTTCTTCAAACTCCACTCTGACAGTTGGTAACAGGCTTCTCATTACCCCACCCCTATCCAACCACTTTAAGCAGAGTCTAGATTTGACTTCCATCAGGAAGGTTGTTAAAGTTAGAACAATATCAATCTAATTTTGGGTAATTCACAAGTTTTACCTTCATGAACTTCAATACATATGAAAAGCAAAGAGATCGACGGCAAGTGACAAAATTAATTTTACCTGTTTTATACTGATCACCCGACAAAAATGAACTCTTGTGACATCTTGTTCATGAAAAGGATCCCAAATCTGCACTAGTTTATTCATTTTGTAATTTTAAATCTTATTTTTCCCCAAAGGAAAGAACCAATCATTGACATTTCAAAGCTTAAACCAATCGTGCAACTCATTTGTGTTTTTTAAAAAAGTTCTTGATATTTTTGTAGCTTAGTTGTGACAAAGGGTTTGGCTCGAAAGCAGACATCAGATTAGGTCATAGATAACACAGTGTGGAGCTGGAGGAAAACAGCAGGCCAGGCGGCATCAGAGGAGCAGGAAAGTTGATGTTTTGAGTCAGGGATCCCAACCTGAAACGTCAGCTTTCCTGCTCCTCTTATGCTGCCTGGCCTGCTGTGTTCCTCCAGCTCCACACTGAGTTATCTCTGACTCCAGCATCTGCAGTTCTTGCTATATCAGATCAGGTCATCTGGCTGTGGACTTTGGTGGGAATAGAGAGAAGGAGCTAACTGGGATTAGGAGGGATTCAGTCAAGAAATCTGAGAGTGGAAGACAGTATTGTTTACAGCAGGGAAGTAAATTTGTCAGAAACCGCAGGGTAGTCTTTGACAATGGGCCAAGTGATTAGAGCAGACAATAGAGGCTGTGCTGTGCATTTTATACACAAGTGTAAACTATACAATTTAATAATCATACTTTACAAAGCATTTTTATAATGAAACATGTTCTGCATTTTAAAAAGTTGTGTTGCTGATTTAAGAAACAGAGTGCAGTAAAATCAGAACTGAATACCAAGGATACAGTAACAATTTATAGACTTACACCATTGTTTCACTCGTACCTCTTGGAAAAGATTGTTCCATGGGCACACCCATGCTTGTTCTGAGAAAAAGACTGCTTTTAAAAGGGAAAGAATCTGAGATGTGGGGCTTGATATTTAGCTCCTGCCACCACTGGGATTGGAGTTTTGTGGAGCAGAATGGGATAAGCATCAGGGTTCCACAAGAGTGTCTTGTAAGATCATGGGTATAATTAACAGAAAGTTGTGCTCCAGACATAGCTATGCCAATTGCCAAGCTTTTCCAGTATTGCTGTAACACTGATATCTACCCAGCAATGTGGAAAATTGCCCAAGATATGTCCTGTACTCAAAAAAAAGGAAAAACTGAACCCCACCAATTATCACAATGTCAGACTCTCGAACATCAGCAAAGTGATGGAAGGTGTCATCAATAGTGCTATCAAGTGGCACGAACACAACAGTTCAACAGCTCACTGACTCAGTTTGGCTTGTGCTAGGCCCACTCATAGCCTACTCCTCATCACAATTTTTCCCCAAACATGGATAAAAGAGTTGAATTCAAGAGAAGAAGTAAGGGTAACTGTTTTGACATTACGGTTGTATTTGATTGAGTGTGGCATCGAGGAATCCAAGCAAAATTGGAGTCAACGTGAATCAGGGAATCTGATGGCTAGAATCTTGTCAGAAGGAATATATTGTAGGAAAATATGAGGCCATTCACTTTGGTAGGTAGAATAGAGGAGCTGAATGTTATTTAAATGGAGAAAGATTACAGGGATGTAAAAGGGGTGGAGGAATTGCATTATTGATTAAGAAGAATGTCACAGCTGTGACTAAGAGAGGACATCTTGGAGGAAGGTTAATCTAGCGGGTTGGAGTTTCAAATAGTGAGCAGATGGAAATGTATTGAAACATATAAGATTCTTAGGGACCTTGACAGGGTAGGTACTGGGAGGTTGCTTCCCCTTTTGGGGGAGTCTAGAACCTGAGGGCTAAATTTCAGAGTAAATGGTCACCCATTTCAGAGAGGAAAGAGGAGAATTTCTTCTCTCAGAGGGCAGTGAATCTGTGGAATTCCTTACCGCAGGGGGCTATCGAGACTGGGTTGTTAAGTGTATTCAAGGCTGAAATGGACAGATTTTTAATCAATAAGGGAATCAAGGGAAATGAGGTAAGGCAGGAAATTGAAGTTGAGGACTACCAGATCAGCCATGATCTCATTGAATGGCAGAGTAGCCTTGAGGATCCGAGTGACTAAATTCTGCTCCTACCTCTTATGGCCTTATGCTCTATACCTAGCACAAAGAGAGATGGTAATTCATGCAAAGTCCTGTGGATGCCAGAGATATGAAATAAAAGCAGGAAGTGCTGGAGGAACTCAGCAGGTCTGGCAGTAACTCAGCTTTAACAGCACATTCCAAACCTGCAACTTCTACCAACTAGAAGGACAAGAGCAGCAGATGCATGTAAACCCTACCATGTGCAAGATTCCCTCCAAACCACGCGCATTCCTTAAAACTATATTGCTGTTCCTTCACCGTTGCTGGGTAAAAATCTTAGAGCTCTCTTTCTTACAGTTATGTGGGTTCCCTCCACCCCAAAGGAGGGCAATGGTTCAAAAAGGCAACTTAACACCACGTTCTCAAGGGCAATTAGGAATGAGCAACAAATAGTGCAAAATCCTGTGCAAAAATTATAACATTTCTCCTTACTGTTACTGAAGCATTCTCATCCCAGACTGATAACTATTCCAGAAGTGTTATAGCACCTTAATTAGCAGCTTCCAGAAACAGTCTTTTATATCATGATAGGACGAGCTTTTATTCCTGATGTCAATTAACCCTTTCAGATACTGCCTTAGACAAGAGATAAATAAACGCTGTGGGGTTTTAAAATCTCAGCTATTTGAAGCCAATTTCACCCTGTGAAAGTCAGGAAACTTTGAACTGTTTTCTGCAACGATTTAAATGACTTCCATCATTGATGGAACATTTCTAAGTGAGTCAGACTCATGAAGCCCTTTGTTATCTCTGTTGTTTCAAATATAGCAAAAAGTCACCTTGGAAGAATAGTTGGTCCTTATAACTCACATCACAGAGCTCTTAACCACAGAACTGTCAATCAAAAGGGGATGTCCAAAGAGTCTTCAGATTCTGTTTTCAGTCATTCAATCATTTTCAGGACCCATCAGGCTGTATGTGTGATTATGTATGTTGAGACAACCATCAAGATGATGGACCATTGAAAACTTGGTAGTATAATACACACAATGTAGCGTAAAATTGAACCCAGTAATTCACATCAACTCCTCTATCACCTGTTTAACCATGAAAATTCTCTTACTTGTTCAATGATACAGCAGTAAAACCTCTCTCTTACTTGTCTTGTGCCTCCAAAACCCACGTATTTTATGACGGCGTGGCAGAAGGAAGACCAAAGGCAATTTCTTTGCATAGCAAGAAGCTGCACTATTGTTTACTCAATAGACCCCTCGCATGGTGCTTTGCCTTTGTTTTCACAGATTTCTGTGAAATCCTATAGAGGTATTGAAGCATACAGACAATTTTCTGATTTGTAACATGACGTATACTGGTTCACAGAGGGTGCAGAACAGAGTAGGAGGTGCAGACCCTTAATGCTAGTTATCTGCTTTCTTTAGTGCACAACACACATTTGTAATGGAACGTTTTTATTGGATCAGCATTATATGGCCATTTTTCTGAGGAATAGATCTGAGTTAATGATATTTTGATGAAAACCCTTACAGAAATGTGTATTCACCTGTATTTTTACAAAATATAAATTACTTTGTCAGTGGACTAATGAGTTTTACATCAATATACAGGATATTGTGGAACCTCATGAGAGGTATAGACAGGGTGGATAGCAAGAAGCTTTTTCCCAGAGTAGGGGACTCAATTACTAGGGGTCACGATTTCAAGGTGAGAGGGGAAAAGTTTAAGGGAGATATGCGTGGAAAGTTCTTTACGCAGAGGGTGGTGGGTGCCTGGAACGCGTTGCCAGCGGAGGTGGTAGATGCGGCCACAATAGCGTCATTTAAGATGTATCTAGACAGATACATGAATGGGCAGGGAGCAGAGGGATACAGATCCTTGGAAAATATGCGACAGGCTTAGATAGAGGATCTGGATCGGCGCAGGCTTGGAGGGCCAAAGGGCCTGTTCCTGTGCTGTAATTTTCTTTGTTCTTTGTTCTTTGTTGAACCATCTAGACAACAGGCTGCCTTAGATCTGGTAATGTGTAATGAGACCCTTTGAGCCTGCTCCGCCATTCTTCACGATCATGGCTGATCGTCCAACTCAATAGCCTGATCCTGCTTTCTCCCCGTAACCTTTTTGATCCCATTTGCTCCCAGTGCTATATCTAGTTGCCTCTTGAACACAATCAATGTTTTGGCATCAGCTACTTCCCGTGGTACTGAATTCCACAGGCTCACCACTCTTTGGGTGAAGAAATGTCTCCTCATGTCCGTCCTAAATCATCTATCCTGAATCTTCAGACTGTGACCCCTGGTTCTGGACACACCCACCATCAGGAACATCCTCCCTGCATCTACCCTGTTAGAAGTTTATAAGTCCCTGCCACCTACCTGTCCACCTACAAACAATCTCACATTTGCAGGGGTGAGGGAAGCATTGAGTAGCTCACCTGCCCACCCATCCCTGGACCTATTAATGGTTACGTTGTCACATTAATCACACATGTACCACATTAGTCACAAAGGGGTGCCAACTTATACTGAGATGAGGAAGAATTTATTATCTCAGATGGTTATGAGTCTTTGGATTTCCTTGCCACAGAGAGCTGTGGGGGCAGTTTATTCCTGTTCCTATTTCTTATGGTCTCATTAATGGTCACGCTGCCCCTGTTACTTATTTACCTGTCAGTGGGAGACCCACACCATGAAGGAAACCTAGCACCAATAGCACTTGCTTTTAGCCATGTCTATAAAGTTTTAGCTTTCGATGCTCAAGCTGATGTCAGACAAGAGAATGGGGAGTGCTGACTTTGAGAGTTACCCTGCGTCCATCGAAGGCACCCCTTACCCACCCAAGGCCATAGTTCCCTTTAACTCTTCCCCCCTTCACATTGTCAAACCCATCCTTTCCCAAATCTCTTGACTCTCCTCAACGGGTCCAGCAAGTTCCATCAATGCCCAGAGATCCACCAATGCCCAGAGCTCACCTTCAGTTCAACCTTCACTAGATCCTCTTCATGGTGGCCTAGCTGTGGTCCCAGACACTGCTCAAACATGGAGCTGCAGGGACTGTGGTAGTGCCAGCAATATCTGTATGGCTGAGAGCTCTTCAAAACAGAACTTTCTCCATATATGAAGGTGGAAGTCTTGCCTTAAGCCACTGAATATTAAATGGCTGCAGGGCGTAAAGTAGGAGTATATTACATATTTGCAACAAGAACAGCTGCGGAGTGTATGTAAAAGGAACTATATCACTGCACTATCACTTCCCTTAGAACTGGAGCCTGTGCCTCTCAGGATGCAGATGCAAAGAAGTCTCGCTCCACCAGCACCCAGGACTGGAAATTCCACTACTGCAACCTATCCACAGGGACACCAAACCAGCCCAGGCCCGAAATCCGACCTCGCGGTGTGCTGCCCTGGGGAAGGTCCAGACACAACCAGAACTGTCTCACTTCCCTGCAGGAGCAGCAGACTCACAGCATCGACTCCCCGGACCATCAGGATGCAGGAAACCTACAAGGAAACGGGGAAACCGTGCTGGCCTGAAAGTGAGGCTGAAACTACGTGGTTTCAAGACCCCCCTCCCAGCATACTCCTGGTAAATGTCCAAAGTATTGAAAACAAAATGGATAAACTCAAATCTAGACTTACCTACCAGAGGGAACTGAGAGACTGTTGTGTGCTCTGCTTCACGGAGACTTGGCTCACCCCTGCCAATCCTGACTGTGCCATACAAGCTGATGGGTTCTCCATACACTGCATGGACCCCATGGCATCCTCAGGAAAGGCGAAGGACCGTGGGGTATGCTTCCCGATGCTCGGATGTCGCGACCCTGGCAAGCCACTGCTCCCTGGACCGAGAATACCTTACAGTAAAATGCCATCCCTATTACCTACCAGGAGAGTTCACCCTCGCCGTCCTGACAACAGTCTACATACCACCCTACACGGATGTGACGAATGCCCTGGATGTGATTTACACAGCCACAAACACACTCGTGACAAAATTCCCTGAGGCCCCGTTCATTGCGGCCGGTGACTTCAACCAAGCCAACCTCAAGCAGGTGATGCCAAAATCCCACCAACACATCTCCTGCCCCATCAGGGCACTGAACATTCTGGACCACTGCTACACAGCCATCAAAGACACCTACCGCTTAAACCCCCACGCATGCTTCAGAAAATCCAACCACAGCGCTTTGTTCCTCCTCCCAGCTCACAAACAGAAGCTGAAACAGGAGAATCCTTCACAAAAAGTTGTACAGTACTGGTCCGAGGCAATGGAAGACCATCTCAGGGACTGCTTGCACTTGGTGGTCTAGACCGTGTTGAAGTGTTCAGCGGAAAACCTGGATGAGTATGTCACCACCGTCACTACTTCATTAGTAAATGCGCAGAGGACTGTGTACCAAAGAAGTCAATCCGAGTGTTCCCAACCGTAAACCTCGGATGAACCAGGAAATCCACTCCCTCCTGCTGATCAGACATGCAGCATTCAAGTTAGGTGACCCGGACCAATACAGAAAATCCAGATATGTTCTCCGCAAAGCCATCAGGGAGGCAAAGAGGCAGTACCGGACCAAGTTAGAGGCCCAGACCTACCAAACAGACTCCCTCTGTCTATGGCGAGGCCTAAACGACATTACAGGATACAAAATGAAAGAGTGTAAGATGGCGGACAATGACACATCCCTCCCTGACACACCCAATGTTTTCTATGTTAGGTTTGAGCAGAATACCACCGGCGTGGCGATGCCTGCCCCAACAGCCCCAGACACACCTGTTCCCTCTGTCACCGCTTCAGAACTCAGACCAGTTTTCCTGGGAGCCAACCCAAGGAAAGCAATGGGCCCGGACAGTGTCCCCGGCTGAGCACTCGGATCCTGTGCAGAGATAGTGATGGAGGTATTCACCGACATCTTCAACCTCTCCCTCCTACAAGTCCTCACCTGCTTCAAGAAGACCACCATCATCCCCGTACATAAGAAAACACGTGCAGTGTGCCTTAATGACTACAGCCCAATAGCTCTGACTTCAATAATCATGAAGTGCTTTGAGAGGTTGGTCATGGCCCACATCAACTCCAGTCTCCCAACCTGCCTCAATCCCCTACAGTTTGCCTACTGACATAACAGATCCACAGAGGAAGCCATATCCCTAGCCCTGCACTCATCCCTGGAACTTCTGGACAACAAAGAGACCGACATCAGATTCCTGCTCATTGACTACAGCTCCGCCTTCAACACCATTATTCCCTCCAGACTGATCTCAAAACTGTGTGATCTTGGTCTTGGCTCTGCCCTCTGTAATTGAATCCTCAGCTTTCTAACCCGTCGACTACAATCGGTGAAGACTGGTAACTGCACCTCCTCCACAATAACCCTAAACACGGGAGCCCCCCAAGGATGCATCCTCAGCCCCCTACTGCACTCCCTGTACACCCACAACTGTGTTGCCAAATTCCAAACAAACGCCTTCTACAAGTTCGCTGATAACACCACCGTAGTGGGACGGATATCTAACAACGACGAGTCAAACCACAGAAGGGAGATAGAGGGCCTGGTGACGTGAAAACAATCTATTTCTCAACATCGGCAAAACTGAAAAACTGATCATTGACTTCAGAAAGAAAGGAGGGGAACACACCCCCAACTACATCAATGGAACTGAGGTTGAGAGGGTGAAGAGCATCAAGTTCCTCGGAGTGACGATAACCGACAACCTGTCCTGGATTCCCCATGTAAGGCACAACAACATCTCTTCTTCGCCTGGCGGCTCAGGAAATTTACCATGTCCATAAGGTCCCTCACCAACTTCTACAGATGCACCATTGAAAGCATACTGTCCAGGTGCATAACAGCCTGGTATGGAAACTGCTCTGCCCAGGACTGTAAGAAACTGCAGAAGGTGGTGTGCACAGCCCAGACCATCATGGAAGCCAATCTTCCGTCCATGGACACTATTTACGCAGCTGGCTGCCATGGAAAGGCGGCCAATATCATCAGACACATCACAGCCCGGTAATGACCTCCTACAATCTCTTCCGTCAGGCAGAATATACAGAAGCCTAAACTCATGCACCAGCTGGTCCAGGAACAGCTTCTTTCCGCCCGTTATCAGACTGTTGAATGGATTCTAGCCTCAAACAATGTAACCTGCAATGTAATCTGTATGCCTCCATGTCTTTTTGATCTGTAAATCCTTTGCTTGCTGTGATCTGCCTGTACCACTTGTAAACAAAGCTTTTCACTGTATTTCGGTATATGTGACAATAAAATCAATCAATCAATCAGTCAATTAATCAAAAAAAGATGCATGGCCTCTCTTACCATGCCTTATAAATAAAGTTTGTTAAAGTTCACACATATAAGTGTGAATTATATTTACTACATGGGACAAATTACATCACTACTGACTCTTCACTTGGTCCGTCTGTTGGAACTATCCTTCCTCAAAAGTTAAAATAAATTGCTTATTTTTATGTTGGCAAACTGTAACTAGTGGAGTGCTGCAGGAATCAGTACTGGTACATCAACTATTTGCTGTTCTGAGGAAGGGTCACTGGACCCGAAACGTTAACTCTGTTTTCTCCTCCACAGATGCTGCCAGACCTGCTGAGCTTTTCCAGCAACTTTGTTTTTGTTCTCAACTATTTACACCCTGTTTTAATTACTTGGATGGAGGGATCAATTATTGTGGCAAAATTTTGTTACAGTAGAACGTTAGGTGTGAAAGCAAGTTGTTAACAGGGCACAAAGAATCCACAGAAGCATATAGATAGCTTAAGTCGGTGAGGTATTGACCAATAGTTGAAACTAGCTTTTTCATATTGCAGCAATGCAGTTGTATCACAAAGAACAAAGAGCAGTACAGCACAGGAACAGGCCCTTTAGCCCACCAAATCTGCACTGACCCATGATGCCTTTCTAATGTGGTGTTCTCCACCAGCACGATGCTGCCATCAAGCTAAAAAGATGTTCAGTCAGACAAACAGTTAAGTGATGCGGTGAATGGGTTCAGTTCTGGTGTGATGCTAGACATGTAGGCTGTGTGCCCCAAAGGTTGATGGATCAGGCAAGGAAGCGACTGCGTTTGAACATTATCAACTATCAGTCTGATGACATGAGGAGAACAGTGAGTTCAAGATCAATCATAGTGGTATTTTGGGCTTTCAATTGGAACTTTTCTCCTAACTTTGTGACTATTTAAAATATAATGCTCCTTCCAGTTTCCTCCGATTTCAGTTATTTTCAGGAGTTGCAGGAATGCTCCTTCCTTCTGGTCTTTAACTTTCTTAGACAAGTAAACAGACTGGAGCGTTGATTCTGGGCCTCTGTGGAAGCCAGGGCCTGGGAAATGGAGCTGCACAGGGTGCTTATCACTGTGGCCCTTCTGTTTGCGAGGCTTGGGCAGCACCACCCTTCTCTCAAGTGGCCTCAAGTTTACAAGTGCATGGTGGACACTACAGTCTTGAACAAAGTTCCATTGCTCAAGATCGGATTACCTTGGAGTGAACACTCATGTCCATATGACTGTTTTGCCATTACAGTCACTTGCATTCTGGGTGATGTTCCCACATCCACCTGAGGCTACACACTAGGCCTACCAGAGGGGGGCTGGTCCACTAGAGGTTTCACAGGATGTTTTCAGTGTACACTTTCCCTCATGGTCAATTGAAAGTGCTTTACCTGAGCTAGGCATACGATGCAGGTGAGCTCGTGAGATTTTACGCACCGTATTCCATTTGCAGCGAGATGCTCTGTCTTCACAGACCCGAGTGTCAAACCTGGGTTCCATTCTCATTCCCTATGTTTGGACTTGCTGAGGTGACTTGATGAACTCAGAGGGAACCAGATGGCAGCAAAAGCAACAGCAAGCTTTCTTTTTTATTTATTCATTGACAGGAATGGGATATCACTGGCTAGACCAGCATTTATTGTCCATCCCTAATTGCCCAGTTAGCAGTTAAGAGTCAACCACATTTTTGTGAGTCTGGAGTCACATGTTGGCCAGGCCAAATAAGGACAGTGGTTTCCTTTCTAAAGGAAATTAGTGAACCAGGTGGGATTTTTCCAACAATGGCTTTAGACTTTTAATTCCAGACTTTTTTTATTAAATTCAAATTCCACCATCTGCCTTGATGGAATTCAAACCCGGCTTCTCAAAACATTACCTGATTTCTGGATTAATAGTCGAGTGATAATATCACTGCTCATGGAAACCAATTGTCTGATTCTCAGATCACAGCGAGAACATTTCTTATGTTGCTCATGCAGTTTGATCACACAGCGCTGTCAGACCTACCATTTAGGAGAAATTGTGCCTAAAGGCATGAAATACATCTTTAGATTGGCACACAGAGAATGAAACTGATTACTAATCTTTCTGCTACACATCTCTGAATTAACTCTCTAGACCTGGAGTGAAACAATGTCTGTTTTTGGTAGTAGAAGGTATTAGGTAGGACAAGGAGGCAGGAGAACCAAAGGAGGGCAAAGGCTTTTTTCACATGTATTTTCTGATCTATTCTTTGGGTCACCCTTGGAGAAGAGTTGAGAGTCTTCAGTTGAGTTTTCTGTGGATGAAAGGAAGGTAAAACTGCCAAAAGTGCAGTTACATTGATTTATTCTTGGGATAGAGGCATTGAAAGCAAGGCTATCATTTATTGGTCATCCATGGTCTGGAAAGTGATTTCAAAGTCATTGTGGTGCACAGAGATATACGATTGGAATTGGGTGACGTGGCGGTTTGCTTTCTACTGAAACGAGATATCAACTTATATACTACTGTGTTTCCATAGACCACACAAAAAGACTGTTAAAATAACTACATTGGTGTGGGATTGGAGTTACGTATAGATCCAGATCAGGTAAGGTTGTCAAGTTTCTTTCTCTGAAGGATAGCAGTGTATTTTAAAGGCAATGTAGCATCCTGATGGTCTTTGTCTCCTGATTCTTTTTATACAGGAGTTTTAAGTACTCCAGTACTTATGGGGAGGCAATGGCCTAGTGGTATTATTGCTGGACTGTTAATCTAGAGACCCAGATAATGTTCTGGGGACCCAGGGTCAAATCCTGCCATGGCAGATGGTGGTATTTGAATTCAATAAAAAATACCTGGAATCAACAGTCTAATGATGACCATGAATCCTTTGTCGATTGTCAGGAAAAACGCATCTGGTTCACTAATGTCCTTTAGGGAAGGAAACTGCCATCCTTACCTGGTCTGGCCTACATGTGACTCCAGACCCACAGCAATGTGGTTGACTCTGAACTTCCCTCTGGGCAATTAGGGATGGGCAATAAATGCTGCTTGGCCAGTGATGCCCTCATCCCATGAATGAATAAAGAAAAAAAAGCTAACGGGTGAAATTTAGATTCCAGTCTTGTGGATTACAAAGTCTGCATGTATGAATAGCAATAGCACGTTACTGCAGGTGAATTAGTTGGTGCTAATTTAATAGAATGTTTGTTATTTTTTAACTTTAGAATCAAAAGCAGGAGTTATGTGTCAATAGAAAGTGTCCCTGTTACTTCAAGGTTTTCTCATTTGTACATTGTTTATGCTGCATGTGAGGTTCACCACAGCAGATGGTGGGATTTGAATTCAATAAAAGATCCAGAATTAAGAAACTATCCATGACCATGGATCCATTGTCAATTGTTGGAAAAACCCATCTGCTTCACTAATGTCCTTTAGGGAAGGAAACTGATTATACTTCTCAATTCTGCTCACCAGAAGTATATGAAGGATAAGGGGCAGCATGCGTATTGTAGATTTGGAAAGGAGCTAGGAAATAATAGAAGCACACTTTCCTTGTCCCTATAAAGCCTGCTCTATATTTAGCGGTAGATGATGTTCTGATTTCTCTTTCCTATTTGTGAGGTAGCAGTCAATTTCCACTGTGTGCCACAGAGCAGCAAAATGATTAACATCAGGAACTCACTGAATGGGAAATGTTTTCAGTGTAAAATTGCCAACAATGCCAAATGTTCACAAAAAAATCATGCAACTATGATCGAGGAGCAAATTACTGCAGAGGCTGGAATCTGTACTGAAAACAACAAATGCTGGAGAGCACAGCAGGTAAGGCAGCATCCATGGAGAGAACAAGCTAATGTTTCAAGTCTAGATGACTCCTCATCAGAGCTGATGAGGCTCTGATCGGCTCTGAAGAGTCATCTCGACTTGAAACATTAGCTTGTTCTCTCCATGGATTCTGCCTTACCTGCTGTGATCTCCAGCATTTGTTGTTTTCGTGCAACTATGATCACCTTTCTATTTGTTTTTTTCTGGTTCTTTCTGTGCTGTAACTTTTCTGTTGTTTTATATTTCTATGGTTTCCTAAATTCTGATTGAGTTTATGAGACTCTGTTTCTTCAGAGGAAGAGTTGGCTGCAAAATGGGTAGGACATTATGATGGAGACAGGGGTCTGAGTCCGCCATGTGGAGAGCCAGGAAAACGTCCAGCATTGCACTTTTTGGGCAATGCGTGCTGCATCATTTTCACTAAAACACTTGACAGACCAGTGGCTGACTTCCCTCAGGATAAATGACCTCAGGGATGCAAATCCCACCTTCTGAGAGTTGCTGGCCAATCAGAGGCTGGCAGCCCCTCTGTACTCAGCGGTGCCACTCTGAAGTTAGTGGCTGCTGCAGGTAATTGATCCATCTGAGCAAGATTCCTAAATCGGGATGGAGACAGGAAGGTGGCTGGTACCTATCCATCACGCTGCTGCTTAATTAATTGATCCCCACCCATCTCCCACATCACCACCACCAAACCTGGCATGGGGAGGACAAAGGGTTCTGCTCACTTTTGCAGCTGAACTAGAATGACTGTATTAAAATAATTCCAAGTGTTCAGACAAATACTAAGTGCTTCATGAATCATGACAACTATTTTAATTGTGTGAGTGAAGGTCTACACTCCCTACTCATTATAGGCCAAAACAATGGAAAATGAATCAAAATGACACTAAAGGAAAAGGGTGCTATAGAGTTGTAGTAATAGTCCATTAACTTACTTGCAAATAATTTGACACAGTGGAATTTCTTTCACTCTTTTCACCATGTTCAATGCATGTGAGTTCACTGCTAATTGGCTTTGTTACTGCTAGTGAGCTAATGTTAATTGGAATGAGCACTGATTTTATCCATTCTTAAATTGCAGAGTTTTGAAGGTTTTCCTGTCACGGACTGCACAACGAGTCCCTTACATGACCAGCTGGAGAGTGGTGAGGATGTTGGGAATCATTCTGCTGATAGTCTGCTGGTTCCTAATCTCATGGACAAATGCTGTGTGTGAGAATTTAGACAGGAATGTTTCATTAATTGTCCAGGGACAAACTGCAGATGGCCTGAAGTTCAATATGTGTCTGCTGGACCGCTGGGACTACATGATGGCCATTGGTAGGTCCGAATTTGAATACAAAGTACTCATAAAGTATCTCATTGTGCTAGAACCTCTCAAACTCTGGTTTGCTCACACATAATGCACTCGTGCATATACATAAAACTTTACATATGCATGCATAAGAATTACATGCAATATCAAAAAATAATTATTCTTAACAATGATCTGAAGGCTACAAATATCTAAGACATAATGGAATTACTTTGTTGCTGTAAATCTGTCTTCATTGTATTTAAGTGATATTTGTCTAGCCACACACATTTCCATTAGTGTGGTAATGATTCCATCTGTGACTTGGTGCCTGCTGTAAACAAACTAGAAAACATAATCGAATTCACTGCAGCTGGACAACAGGCAGGAGTTTATTTGATTTCTAATGGGCTGTGCCTGGGTTTCAATGAATAGGCCAATTAACAGAACACCAAACAGACCTTTCCAGGCTGCAGTGGATTGAGAGGACTGGGAAATAGCAGCCAGCCACCTGGAGAAACACTGCTATCTTTGTGGATGTTTCTCGGGAGCAGGCCAGATGTAGATTGGCCGTATGCTACAGCAGGACTACGGATGGGGCTGGTGGGAAGCTCCCAATTAAGGGCAATGTTTAAGCTCATTTGCATTTCTCCAATGGCAGAGTGGCCCTACCACCACATGGCGAGGGCTACAAGCTCAACAAAGGCAGCCTCCCTCTGGTGGCTTACAGGGCTTTCAGAGCCCAAGGCTCCCGGTCTCTTTGGTGGGTCTTCAGCAGGAGGGGAAAGGCCTTCTGCACTGCCCTGACAATCCTTCAGAAGGGCTTCTCCTCAGTACTGCAGTAGCTTCCTGCTCGGCTATTATAGTATAACCTCATACTTCTAAGGAGGCCTCCACCTTGAGGCATCCTTATGGCTCACAGTTTTAGAAAGGTTGTCCTTGCTCAGAAACATTTCCAACTTCTCATTTTGAACGAGTGTATTCCCATGGGCCAAGCCACATGCTGATATCTCAACTGGAGAACTCTGGAAACCACAAAATATGTGAGCTACTGAATGAACTTTGGGTGTTTGGGAAACCCCAGCAGAAATACACTTCTTTAACGCTAGGATTCTAGAGCTGTGCCTATAAATTTTAATTTAAACATTTAGTTCATAGATGCTGACTTGTGAAAAGGTAGAAATCAATGCAACTCATTTGTGAAGATTGATTCCAGCAGTGAAAAATGTGTTCATTGCAGCATTACACTGTGTTGTACAGCTCGTGCTTGTTTGTTTAATGTTATAGTCCTGCATGAAACTCGTAAGGCTGAATGTAGAAATACTTCAGGGATGTACTATCTTTATCTGCACTTATAATAAATATGAAAACTGTAGAAAGAAATCATTCTTTCGCTAAGGTATATTGGAAGTATATAAAGGTTTATAAAATCATAAGAGGTATAGATAGGGTTAATGGTGGGCCTCTTTTCCCGAGGATGGGGGATTTCAGGACTGATGGCATATTTTTAAGGTGAGAGGAGAAAGATTCAAAAAATATATGAGGGGCAATTTTTTACACAGAGGGTGGTTCATGTGTGGAACGAACTTCCTGAGGAAGTGACGGATGTGGGCATGATTACAATGTTTAAAAGACACTTAGATAAGTCCATGAATAGGAGGGGTTCGGATTTATATGGGCCAGGAGCAGACAGGTGGGACTAGTTTAGTTTGGGATAATGCTCAGCATGGACTGGTTGAACTGAATGGTCTGTTTCTTTGCTGTATGACTCTATGACTCTAAGCTATTTATAATGAATTCACTTGCCTTCTGCAGATTTCCACCCCCCTCTTCTACCACAATGTCTTTGATCTACATCTCAAGGCTGTAATCCCCCACATTCCCCATCCCCATTCAGATTACCCTCAGCCCACACATTCATCCTCAGCGCAGGTTTAACTACTGCTATGACCTTCATTGGTGAGCTCCCCACCAGACTGAACCAGCCAGTCAATCCTGAGCTGGCCTCAAGGTAGAAAACCATCAGTAACTATGACTAGACCTCCACAGTGTGTGAGTGAATCCTGAACTGAGTGTTCCTCAAGACTTTATGATCAAACTGTTCCCTGTTCTAAACTCGCACCCCTTTCTTACATCTCACTTTCCTCCTTGAACACACTATGTAAAACCTCTGGCCAAGCATTTGGTCATCTAACCTAAAACGTGGCTCAATCTCGTGCTTTGTTTTATAAGTGCCTGTGAAGCCTCTTAACTTGTTTCATTATGTTCAATATACTGCATAAATGTATGTTATAGGTGTTCAAAATAAAGAATGACTTTTGTGGAGTAATATACAAATACTGATTTCCAAAGGCCAACAGATTGGTAATGAAGGACAAAGACTTAAAGTAATTGACAGAAATGCAGAGGCAACACAGGGAGCATCAAGTTATTGTGATTTGGAATGCATTGCCTGAAAGAGGGATGGAAGGAAATTCAGTCTTAACTTTTGAAGAGAATTGAGTAAATACTTTAAAGAAGAATTTTCAGGGTTTTGTAAAAAGCAAATGGAAGATTAATTAGTTAGTTCCATCAAAGACTCGCCACAGTCAGGATGAGCCTTCTATACTGTATCATTCAATAAATCTGCTGAATAAATGCTCATTCAATTTATTAGAAATTCAGCAGCACTAACGAATTTCTGTTGGATTTCTAGACTTGGATCAACATTTTTTTAAAAGCTTCAGTACATCAAAAGTTACAAAAAAGAAAATACAACAACGGAAAAGGCAAAGTGGCCCAAAAGGCCACATCCAGTTTAGCCAAAGGTTGAAACAAAATCAGAAATTGCTAGAAAATCTCAGAAGGTCAGGCAGGACTAATGAAGGGTTACTGGACCCGAAACGTTAAAGTTGCTTTCTGTCTACAGATGCTGCTTGACCTGCTTAGTTTCTCCAGCAATTTTGATTTTGTTTCTGATTTCCAGCATCCGCAATTCTTTGTTTTTTTGGTTAGCCAAAGGTTGACTCACTTGACCTCCTGAGAGAGACAAGCAATCATAGGTAATCTTTAAGGAAAATGAATCTGCCTGAAATTTCTACCTCGCCACTTATCATCTCTGAACAGCAAAGTTGCCACGGTGCTACATCAATATTTTGAACAGCACATAGACCATGATATTCAGCAAAGATGGGATCATCTCTGTTTCTGAGATAGTAGGAACTGCCGATGATGGAGTCTGAGATAACAAGGTGCAGAGCTGGATGAACACAGCAGGCCAAGCAGCATCAGAGGAGCAGGAAGGCTGACGTTTCAGGCCTAGACCCTTCTTCAGAAAGTTCAGAATGCTGTCCGGGGTGCTGTATTCATCCAGCTCTACACCTTGTTATCTCATCTCTGTTTCTCCTATTTCTGCTACCTTTCAATTGTGTTCTTCACCAGATATATATCTTGCATTTTTATCCAAAGACTAAAAAAGGTGACACTAACAGTGTAATTGATATGAGCCATTTTTTATGGGTGTCTATTCTGCAGATCCCTGCCCTATGTGGGAAATATAGTTTCCACCCTTCCCATTTGTATTCAGTTTGAGGAGAAACTCAACAGTAAGCAGGACAAAGGAACCAACTTGTTTGGCACTCATTAAGGACCTTAAAAAATTCTGTCTCTCACCACGCACACAGGCGCGCACAGACACACACTGTCTTTCCCACACACAGTCCCACACACAGTCTCACGCACGCACACTCACGCATACACATGCATGCACACACGCACTCTGTCACACACACGCACTCACACTCTCATACACTCATACACTCTCTCAAACCCATGCACACACTCACACTCTCGCACATGCACACACTCTCTTTCACACACACACACACACACACACACACACTCTCTCTCTCCTATACACATACACACACTCTCTCTCTCTCCTATACACACACACACACATTCTCTCTCTCCTATACACATACACACACACTCTCTCTCTCTCTCTCCTATATACACACACACAGACACACACACATAGAGTTGCAGGTGTACTTGCACCACTTGAATTGCACTGATTCAAGTAGGCAGCTCAGCACCGCCTTCTCAAGGGCAATAAATGCTGACTTAACCATATGTCATGAAACAATAAAATAAGTTACCACTTATGCAAAAATAAGTTACCAATATCTACATAATCCCTGTACTGATCATTTTAATCAGAATGGCCACAAGTTTCCTTGGAGCTGCTAATGCTCCACTGCTGTAATCTCAGTGAAAGAATAGCACAAGTCTGACTTACATTTGTAAGTGGGGTACTCATTACACTCCCACTGGAGCCCATTTGGCCGCTCAAGTCTGCTCCACCATTTAACACAATAATGGCTGATCTGACTGTAACCACAAATCCACATTCCTGCCTACACTCAATAACCTTCCACCCTTGTGCTTGACAAGAATCTATCCATTTCTGCCTTAAAAATATTCAGATATTGCTTGCTGTGTTATTTCAGCGAGCTCCAAAATCAGTTTATAATTTTCTGAATAAATTAATAGTATCTTATTTCAACTTAAAGACCGACAGATGAAAAAATTGACAAGTTTTTTTAATGATTAGTTACTTACAATAGTTTGTAAATAAACATATCCAAATTCTCTTTTTTTCTAAGCTAAAAAACAACTCTGGCAAATATCTGTGTTCCTTTACTCATGTACTACTTTATTTGCATCAAATCTAACTTGACCCAACCTCTGGATCTGTACGACAGTCTAAAATTTAGCTAAGGTTAAATCAAAAGCTAAATGGGGCTGTGCTAAAATAGTTGGAGGCCCCAAGGACTACCATGTTGTTTCTCAAGGAGGTTGCAATGAGATGCTGATGCCTATCACACCTCCGTCTACTGTTCACCAACTGAAAAGACAGGGAATTGAATGAGAGCAATGGACTGGGAGGAAGTATAAGTGATTAGGGGAGCTGCAGGAACCACTGAGGATTGCATTTTTCCCGGATACACAATGTCATCTGCAGACCTCAGTGATTCTTCTATCTCCCACACTACCATATATCCCAGCATCTGAAAGCTGGAAGAAAATAATAACAAAGACACAGAGGACAAAGGCAGAATTAAGAAGGGTTGGGGGAAGAGCAGTTGCAAAGAAGAGAAAGGGAAAAATAAAAACAGAAGAAAAAAGAAAGAATTAGAAAAACAACATCAGAGATAGTTATGAGAAAGACCATATACAATGATTTCCCATGCACAGTGTCACATCTCCAACATAACTTATTGGCTACTGACATTTTTCCTTGAGATTGACTTCTGTTTCACATTTTAGTTAAGAGTGAACTTTCTGAAGGCTGTAAGGGCATCAATAGATTTCAACAGTAAATGTTCATTTATCAAATCACTGCTTCATCTGACTTTTCAACATGCTGTTTGCTCATTGGTTTTTTAAAATACTTTCTTTTATCGTAAAGTTAGTGGTGGGTATAAATATTTAAAAGGTTGAGGAGAAAAAGTATTAATAGGATTTTGATTAGCTTTAATAAATGCCCGTGTTCCTTGTGAGTAGGTGGTGGTAGGTTTTATCTTGAATTATTGCACTGTCTGCAGGTGATGATGTTCCCAGGATGCAGTTACAAAGGGAGCTCCATTATTTTGACTCACTGACCATGAAGAAGTAATTATATTTGTGCAAGTTAAGTTGATTTATGAATTGGAAGTGCTAATGCCCTGATGGTTTTAATTCTTTGTCCTTTTTGGTTTCTAGGGGTTGCTGGAAAGGAAGGTTCTGTAAATGAGTTGCAGCAGCACAATCCATACATGGTACATATGTAGCTACAGACAAGTGAAAGAGACTGATCTTTAGTGTAGTGGCAGGGATTTCAATTCAGTAGACTTCTTTGTCCTCCGTGGTATTAAGCCTCTTTCGTGTTGAAGCATTGAACCCACAAATGCTCTGATCCACAGATTCCCCCTTCTCCCAAGGCATGCCATCAACTACCTGACATAAAAACATTGCGGGTTCAGTAGCTTTGAGACATTTTAGAACAGAATTACAGAAGTTTTATAGTACAGGAGGCCAAATGGCCCACTATACCTGCATCAGCACTTCAAATTAGCATCCTTTCTTAATACCAATTTCCTGCATTTTCCCCACACCCTTCCACATTATTTTAATCCAAATAATCATTCAGTACCGTCTTGAATGTCATGTTTCCTGGCAGTGCATTTCAGATCCTAGCTACTCACTGAGTGAAAGCATTTCTCATATCACCATTGCTTCTTCTGCAAATCACTTAAATTCTGTGCCCTCCTGTACCTTTTACAAGCAGGAGCAATTTCTTCCTATTTACTCGATCCAGTCTCCTTGTGATTTTGAAAACCTCTATCAGACATCCTCTTAGCCTTCTTCTCTGCTAGGAGAACAGTCCCAACTTCTTCAACCTATCCTCATAACTAAAGATTCTAATTCTTGGAACCATTCATGTAGATCATTTCTGAACTCTCTCCACTGCATTCCCAACCTTCCTGTAAATTGGTGCCCAGAACTATACCCAATACTCTTGCTGAAATTTAACAAGTAACTTGCGTACGTTCAACATCGCTGCCTTGCTCCTGTACACTATGTGCCTATTGATAAAGAGAAGGATCCTGTATGCTCTATTATCTTTGCCTGACCTGCCATCTTCAATGGTCTGCACACATGTACATCCAGGTCCATCTGTTCCTGCAGCCTCCTTTCAATTGCACCATTATTTTATGTAGTCTTTCCAAGTTCATCCTAATGCATCACCTCACACTTCTCTGCATTAAACATATAATTCTTCCAAATTTTGCTGTCAGAAAATTTTGCAGTTGTCCCGCACATATATATTAATGATCTACATCCTTATCAAGAAAAGCAAAGGTCCCAATACAAGATGTCCTCTCTAACCATCTTGGAAAATAGTTATGTTCAGTATAATTGTTGCTGATTACTCACAAGTGTCAATGTCACATTACTACCAATAAGTGAGGTCAGCAGTTCCAACTGAATTGGTAAATAAAAACCAAAAGAACTGCGGATGCTGTAAATCAGGAACAAAAACAAAATTGCTGGAAAATCTCAGCAGGTCTGGCAGCATCTGTGGAGGAAAAAACAGAGTTAACGTTTCAATCCGGTGACTGCTCCTCAGAATGGAAGGGTCACCGGACCCGAAACGTTAACTCTGTTTTTTCCTTCGCAGATGTTGCCAGACCTGCTGAGCTTTTCCAGCAACTTTGTTTTTGTTCCAACTGAATTGGCGTTGGTCTTAATCTTTAACTTGAGGTGTCCCAGGCTTCATTTAAATTAAGACTGTTATATTTATAATGCAGCAGTATCTCCAAGCTATTAATTCCATAGACTCAATGAACTCTTTCGAGTCTACATTTTACATTGTCACACATCAAATATTAGAGTATTGTTGACATGAAGCACTGTAGACTCCCGACTAGCATCCAGCTAGATTGGATTGAAGATGGCAGGTCAGGCAAAGATAATAGAGCATACAGGATCCTTCTCTTTATCAGCTAGATTGGTTACCTGGTTGGGATAGTAATTTACAGAAGATGCTTTATAATTAATATGCTTCAAGAGCTTAACTTTTGAAGGATTTTGGAAAAGCAAATTTATTTCAAGTTTGGTGACATACCTAGAGTTGTTTCTTTAAAAGACCTCAATGAAAGTTTGCTGAACTGATTAGAATCTGTTTTTTTTTATTCTCAGACGTGGGCATTAGTGGCTGGCCAGCATTTATTGCTTGTCCTTAGTTGCCCTTGAGAAGGTGGTGAGCTGCCTTTTTGAATCACTGCAGTCCAAATGCTATAGATTGACCCACAATGCTGTTAGGGAGAGAATTCCAGGACATTGGCCCAGTGACAGTGAATGAATAGTGATATATTTCCAAGTCAGGATGGCGAGTGGCTTGGAGATAAGCTCACAGTAGGTGGTGTTCACATGCATCAGTTGTCCTTGTCCTTCTAGATGGAAGTGGTCCTGGGTTTGGAAGGTGCGTCTAAGCATTTTTGGTGATTTTCTGCAGACCATCTTGTAGATATTACGTACTGCTGCTACTGAGCTTTGGCAGTGGAGGGAATGGATGTTTATGAATGTGGTGTCAATCCAACAGACTGCTTTGTCCTGGATGGTGTCAAGCTTCTTGAGTGTTGTTGGGGTTGCACTCATCCAGGCAAGTGGGGAGTATTCCATCACACTCCTGACTTGTGCCTTGTAAATGATGGACAGACTTTGGGGAGTCAAGAGGTAAATTACTTGCTGCAGTATTTCTAGCCTGTGACATGATGTTGTAGCTACTATGTTCATGTGGTGAGTCAGTTTCAGTTTCTAATCAATTGTAACCCCAAGACGTTGATAGTGGGGGATTCAGTGATGGTAACACCATTGAATGTCAAGGAGCAGTGGTTAGATTGTCTCTTAATGGAGATGGTCATTGCCTGGATATTGTCCAATCTTGTTGCATTTGAACATGAACTGCTTCGGTATCTGAGAAGTCGTGAATGGTGCTGAACATTTGTGCAATCCTTGGCAAACATCCCCACTTCTGACCCTATGATAGAGGGAAGGTCATTGATAAAGCAGCTGAAGATGGTTGAGCCTTGGAACTACCATGAGGAACTCGTGCAGAAATGTCCTTGAACTAAGATGACTGACCTCCAACGATCACAACCATTGTCATATGTATGACTCCAACCAGCAGAGACTTTACCCCTGTCACCTATTGATTCCAGTTTTGCTGGGGCTCCTTGAAGCCACACTTGGTCGAATGTGGCCTTGATATCAAGGGCTGTCACTCTCACCTCATCCCCACCTTTAACAGGGCTTCCTAAAAATCACATGATTGATAACTGCTTGCTTTGTTGTGGATGCTGCTGGATCTGTTCGAGCAGTGAGTGGCTGGGAGAAGGTGCTTGTTTGGTCTGCTTTCTTTTACAGAGAAACCTGCTAAGAGCCAACTGAATTGGAGAAGGTTTGCTATGAATAAATTGTGCAGCTAATCTCTCCCATTTCTCAAAAGACAACATGATATTTATAAGTACGTTTGCAGATGGCATGAAGATTGGCTGCATGGCTAATAGTGAGGAAGAATGTTTTAGGTCATTGAAAGATATAGACGGGTTGTTTGGATGGGCAGATCAATGGCATATGGAAGTTAACCTGAAAACAAGAGACAAGGGAGTACTCAATGAATGGTAGGACACTAGGAAGCTCAGAGCAACATGCTTGTTGACAGATCCTGAAGGTAGGAGATCAGGTTCATAGGATGGTTAAGAAGGCGTACTGGACACACTTTTGTCCATGTGGCATAGATTATAACAGAAGGGAAGTTATGTTGGATCCATACAAAACTTTGGTTAGGCCAAAGCTGGAGTACTGTGTGCAGTTCTGCTCAACACACAATGGGAAGGATGTGATTGTGCTGGAGAGGGTGCAGAGAAGATTCACCAGGATGTTGCCTGCAATGGAGCATTTTAGCTATGAAGAGAGTGTGGATATGCTCAGAAACAAAATCAGAATTTGCTGGAAAAACTCAACAGGTCTAGTAGCATCTGTGAAAAGAAAGTAGAGTTAATGCAGTCATAGAGTAATACAGCATGGAAACAGGCCCTTCAGCTCAAACTGGACCATGCTGACCATGGTGCCCACTCAGCTATTTCCAATTGCCTGCATTTGGTCCATATCCCTCTAAATCCTTCCCATCCATGTACCTATCCAAATGTTTTTTAAATATTACTATTGTACCTGCCTCAACCACTTTCTCTGGCAACCCATTCCATACACACACTACTCTCTGTGTGAAGAAGTTGCCCCTCAGGTCCTTCTTAAATCTATCCCCGCTCACCTTAAACCTATGCCTTCTAGTTTTCAATTCCCCATTCCTGGGAAAAAATACTTCATG
>NC_063333.1:36506864-36624504 GCF_021869965.1 Rhincodon typus | reverse complement strand
ATGAACACAGCAGGCCAAGCAGCATCAGAGGAGCAGGAAAGCTTGTGTTTCGGCTAAATGTGGCCTCACCAATGACTTATACAACTGTAACAAAATGTCCCAACTCCTATAGTCAATGCCTTGACCGATGAAGTCCAGCATGCTAAATATCTTCTTCACCACCCTGTCTACTTGTGACGCTGCTTTCAACAAACTATATCCTTGTGCTTCTAGGTCTCTGTGTTCCACAACACTCCTCAGGACCTTACCATTTACTGTATAAGTCCACCTTGGTTTGACTTTCCAAAGTGCAACACTTCACACTTATCTGTATTGAATTGCATTTACCAATCCTCAGCCCACTTTCCCATCTGACCAAGATCCCTCTAATTTTTGATAACCTTCCTTGCTATCAATGATACCTCCTAATTTTATTTTGAGTCCAGTGACCCTTCAGAGCTTATTGTGGCTAGGGAGAGGTTTGTGTATATGCTAAAGAAGGGGTGGGGAGAGAGGGAAGGAGTAAACGATAGATAGAGATGGAGTCCAGAGAAAGAGAAAAGCAGTTAGGCAGACAAAGGAATGGGTGAAGGTCAGTCTGGGAGAATGAGTAGCCGGTAATGGGGATCTTTAGTAGCTGATAATGGTTTGTAATTGGTAGCAGCCCATGCGATGATGAGGCCTGGTGAGTGGGGTATGAGGTAAAGACATGGGAGCAGGTGGGAAGGCCCCAAAATTACTGAACTCAATATGGAGTCCTGAAGATTGCAGGGTTTCCAAGCAAAAAAAGGGGATGTTATTTTTCTAGTGTGCGCTGAGCTTTGCTGGAGCACTGAGATAGAGACTTTGGCCAGGGAACACGATAGTCTGTTGAAATGACAGGCAACTGAAAGCTCTGGATCATTTTTTGTGGACAGAATGTAGGTGTTCTGCAAAGTGATCGCCCAGTCTATGCTTTGTCTCCCCAGTGAAGAAGCGATCATATTGTGAGCAGCAAATACAGTGGACTAGATTGAGTGAAGTGCAGGTAAATCACTGTTTCACCTGGAAGGTGTGTCTGAGGCCTTGGATACTGAGGAGGGATGAAATAAATGGCAGATGTTACACCGTCTGAATTTGCATGGGAAGGTGCCATAAGGCTGTGGGGACGTGTAGGGAGTGAAGGAGAAGCAGGCCAACATATCCCGGAGAGAATTGGCCTTGCAGAAGGCTGACAAGGGAGGGGAGGGGAATAAGTGTCTAGTGGTGGCATCCCACTTGAGATGGTGGAAATGGTGGCTAATGATCATTTGGATGTGGATGGTGGTGGGATGGTAGGTGAGAATGAGGGGGACCCAATTGCTGTTGTGGGAGGAAAGAGAGGGAATGTGGTCTGAAATGCAGCAGATGTTCGGACAGGGTTGAGGGTCCTGTCAACCCATGGTGCTGGGGAATCCTCGCTTGAGGAAGAAGGTGAACATTTTGGAGATGGAACACCTCAGGGAATGGAATGGAGTCTTTAGAGGTGTGAGGATGTATAGTCAAGGTAACTGTGAGAGTCGATAGGTTTATCATGGATATTAGTGGCATGGATCTCAGGACATTCTCACGTTGTTTTCTTTGGAGCAGAGAAGGTTGAGGGGGCACCCGGTTCAGATGTATAAGATTATGAGGTAAATACATAAAGTAGACAGGAAGTAGCTGATCCCCTCAGTCCAAGGGTCAGTTGTGAGGGGGTATAATTTTAAGGTGAAGGGCAAGACGTTTAGAAGGGATTTGAGGAAAAATGTTTTCACCCAAAGGGAGGTGGGAATTTGGAATGCATTGCCTGGGAGGCTGTAGAGGTGGGGAATCTCAAAACCTTTAAAAGGTACGTGGATGAGGAACTTGAAATTTCATAATATGCAGGACTACGGCCAAGTGCTAGAAAGTGGCATTAGTGTAGATAGGTCAGCACAGCCTCTTCTGTGCTGTATGATTCTATGACTCAATGACTGTATGACTATGAGAACCTCCTACATCAGTTCCAGTTTAAACTTATTTATTCTTTTGAAATAGTGATTGAAAGAATATCTGAATATTGTATTTTCTGAGCAAGTTGTATCTACAAAACTTCAGAGACAACCATGCAGACAACCACCCCTTAATGACCCTGTATGAATGTTCTACGAATGAATGACCAGACTACACATGCCTGACTCTCAGAACAAAAGATTCTGAAACATCCAATGCTTTCTCCTTTTGACTTCAAGGATGGCCAAAGTGTTTTTGATTTTCTTTATTTTTCTGTTTGTGGGGTGTGTGGGTGGTTTGTGTTTTGGGGATATTTATAGGGATTAGCAATTATATTTCTATGTCAGTGACTGTAAATGTTAACAAATTATTGCACCTTTATTGACTAAGTTTGATATGGATAATAAACTCATAGTTATGCTGATTAAGAAACCTGGTTAATAGATCTTCTTGTTTAAACCTGATATAGGTAAGGAATTTTATTGGTCATCGTGGTAACTGGAAAAGGTACTTTTGTTTTATGTTGCAACTTGTGGAATAATGAGGCAAAAGCAGTGATGTATTTCTGTAATTCCCATATCTCCTATGCCCCTACCATGTCTGTTCTATGCCCACTCACCCAGTCTGCACTATGTGCGCAACCTCTGAGAAAGATAATACAATGGCAAATTTTTGAAATGCTCATTACAGGAAAACAAACAGCTATTCACCACAATCTTTGAAAATCATTCTTCCTCTTGTCATAGTGTAGTCAATCAGATACAGGAAACACAGACTCAACAGAGAAAACTTTCAAACCACTTCACACCTAATGAAGACAGAGGCAGTGGGGGAAAGAAAACTCTTCAAAATGATCACGTTGGTCTGAATAAAGAATGACAGAGAATGAATAATAGGTTAATCTGGAAAAAATACAGAATGAAAGGAAGCTCGTTAGGGATGTAAAAATGTTTTAAAAATCAAGAGAGTAAGTAAAATGAGTGTTTATCTTCTAGAGACTAAAAGTGGGGAGTTAATAGTAGATAATAAGGGATTGGTGGATGAGATGAACAAATATTTTGCTTCTGCCTTCACTGTAAAGAATGCAAAAAAAAAGCTGTAAATCTGGAGATGGAAGGACGAGTGGAATTTAGTGAAGTTATAGCCTCAAGGGAAGTGGCTCTATGCAATCTGATGGAACTGTGGGCTGAACAGTCTCGGTATCCAGATGCTTTGGAGAGGGTACAAAGAAGGTTTACCAGGATGTTGCCTGGTATAAGGGATTTTAGCTATGATGAAAGATTAGACAGACTGGGTTTGTTTTCACTGGAACGCAGGAGATTGAGGGGTGACCTGATAGAAGTTTATAAGATTGTGAATGGTATGGGTAGAGTGAAAAGTATGAGGCTTTTTCCCAGGGTGGAGGGGTCACTTACTAGGGGACACAGGTTCAAGGTGCAATGGGGGAAGTTTAAAAGAGATGTGCGAGGTGTGTTTTTCGCACAAAACGTGGTGAGTGCCTGGAACACACTGCCAGAGGAGGTGGTGGAAGCAGACACAATAGCAGCATTCAAGAAACACCTGGATGAATAGATGAATAGGAAGGGAATAGAGGGATATGGATCCTGTAAGTGAAGACAGTTTTAATATGAAAGGACAAAATGTGGAGGCGCAGGCTTGGACGGCTGAAGAGCCTGTTCCTGTGCTGTATTGTTCTTTGTTCTTAAGCCATTTAGCTTAACATCTGTCGTGCTGAAGTATTAAAATCAATCATTAAATGGACTATAGCTGCATACAGAAAAGCTTGAAGTAATTGGGAAGAGTCAGCAGGTTTTATTAAAGGAAAGTCACAGAGTTGTAGTCATGGGTGATGTCAACTTTCCAAATATTGATTGGAAACTTTTTAGTTGTAATAGTTTAGATGGAGCAGATTTTGTCCAGTGTGTTCAGGAAGGATTCCTGACACAGTACGTAGATAGACCAACACGAAAAGAAGCCACTTTGGATTTGCTGCTTGGCAATGAACTGGGCCAAGTGTTAGACCTTTTGGTAGGAGAGCATTTTGGCGGTAGCGATCATAACTCTGTTACTTTTACAATAGTCATGGAAAAGGATAGGTACATACAGCAGGGTAAGGTTTATAATTGGGGGAAGGGTAATTATAATGCTGTTTGGCAAGAACTGGGTAAAATAAAATGGGAACAGGTGCTGTCAGGGAAGAGCACTATTGAAATGTGGAGATTGTTTAAGGAATGCATACTGCTTGTGCTCGATATGTTTGTCCCTAGCAGGCAGGGAAGATGCAGTCGAGTGAGGGAGCCTGGTTCTCGAGAGAGGTCGAACGACTGGTTAAGAGGAAGAAGGATGCTCATATAAGGTTTAGGAAACAAGGATCGGAAAAGGCTCCAGAGGGATACACGTTAGCCAGGAAGGACGTGAAATAGGGGCTTAGGAGAGCGAGAAGGGGGTATGAGAAAATCTTGGCAGATAGGATCAAGGAAAACTCCAAGGCTTTTTACACGTACGTGAGGAATAAGTGAATGACCAGAGAAAGTGTAGGGCAGATCAAGGATTGTAAAGGGAACTTGTGCACGGAGCCTAAAGAGATAGGAGAGGTCCTTAATGAATACTTTTCTTCGGTATTCACAACTGAGAGAGACCTAGTTGTAGGGGAGGACAGTGTGAAACAGGCTGGTAGGCTAGAGGAGGTGGATGTTAGTAAGGAAGATGTACTAGGAATTTTGAGGAACTTGAAGATAGATAAATCCCCCGGGCCTGATGGTATTTATCCAAGGATTCTATGGGAAGCGCGGGAAGAGATCGCAGGACCTTTGGCGATGATCTTTTCGTCCTCACTGTCCACGGGTATAGTGCCGGAAGATTGGAGAGAGGCAAACGTCATTCCCTTGTTCAAAAAAGGGAATAGGGATAACCCCGGAAATTACAGGCCAGTTAGTCTTACGTCAGTGGTGGGCAAATTATTGGAAAGGGCTCTGAGAGATAGGATTTATGATCACTTGGATAGGCACAGTTTGATTTGTGATAGTCAGCATGGATTTGTGAGGGGTAGATCATGCCTCACAAACCTTATTGAATTCTTTGAAGAGGTGACCAAACACGTGGATGAAGGTAGAGCAGTGGATGTGGTATATATGGATCTAACTAAGGCATTTGATAAGGTTCCCCATGGTAGGCTCATGCAGAAGGTAAGGAGGCATGGGATAGGGGGAAATGTGGCAGATTGGATTCAGAATTGGCTGACCCTTGGAAGACAAAGAGTGGTAGTGGACGGAAAATATTCAACATGGTGCTCAGTTACGAGTTATGTACCACAAGGATCTGTTCTGGGTCCTCTTCTATTTGTGATTTTTGTAAATGATTTGGATGTAGGAGTGGAAGTGTGGATTAGTAAGGTCGCAGACGATATGAAGGTGGGTCGAGTTGTGGATAGTGCGGAGGGCTGTTCTAGGTTACAAAGGGACATTGATAGGATGCAGAGCTGGGCTGAGAAGTGGCAGATGGAGTCCCTGAAAAGTGTGAAGTGATTCATTTTGGAAGGACAAATTTGAAAGCAGAATACAGGGTTAACGGAAAGATTCTTGGCAGTGTGGAGGAGCAGAGGGATCTTGGGGTTCATGTCCACAGTTCCCTGAAAGCTGCCACCCAGGTGAATAGAGTTGTTAAGAAGGAGTATGGTGTGTTAGCTTTCATTAATAGAGGGATTGAGTTCAAGAGCCGTGAAGTTATGCTCCAGCTGTACAAAAGCCTGGTTCGGCCACATCTGGAGTATTGTGTCCAGTTCTGGTTGCCTCATTACAAGAAAGATGTGGAAGCGTTAGAAAAGGTGCAGAAGAGATTTACCAGGATGTTGCCTGGAATGGAGGGAAGGTCTTACTAGGAAAGGTTGAGAGAGCTAGGGCTTTTCTCTTTAGAATGACGAAGGATGAGAGGTGACTTGATAGAGGTGTACAAAATGATCAGAGCTATAGATAGAGTGGACAGCCAGAGACTTTTTCCTAGGGTGGAGGTAGCTATTACGAGGGGGCATAGTTTTAAATGAGTGGAGGTGGATATAGGGGAGACGTCAGAGGTAGGTTCTTTACTCAGAGAGTGGTAGGGGCATGGAATGCATTGCCGGAGAGGGTAGTGGAGTCAGCCTCATTAGGGGCATTTAAGCCGCTATTAGATAGGCATATGGATGATTGTCTAAGGTAGGGGTGGAGGTTAGATAGACCTTAGGATTAGGGTAAAAGTTCGGCACAAAAGTGGGCCGAAGGGCCTGTACTGTGCTGTACTGTTCTATTCTATCTATCTATTATGTAACCAATTTATAGAAATTCTTTGACAGTGTAGCATGCACCGTGGATAAAGGACAGACTGTCTACCATACTTGGATTTCCAGACAGTATTTGATAAAGTGCTGTATCAAAGGCTATTTCAAAAATAAAATCTCATGCTATGGGTTGGGGTGGGAGGGAGTGGGGGTGGGTGGGGGTGTGGGGACAACATTAATTTGGATACCAGAATGGCTGGCTGGCAGAAAACAAAGAGTATACATAAATGGGTCTTTGGTTGACAGGATGTAATATTCATAATCCCAGAGGCGTCTATACTGCAGCTTCAACTTTTTCCAAATTACATCAATGACTTAGATAGGGGAAGTGAAGGCACAGTAGCTAAATGAGCTGCGAAGGGGACTCAGGGAGATTGCAGTTGGATATTAATTGATTGAGTCAGTTGGCAAAAGTCTGGCAGATGGAATAAAATTTGGGAAAATGTGAAGTTATTCTCTTTGGCAGGAAGAATAAAAGAAAGCAGAGAATTATTTAAATAGAATAAGTGCAAAATCCCAAGGTGCAAAGGGATCTATGTATTCTGTTGCTTGAATCACAAAAGATTAGTATGCAGGTACAACACATAATCAAGAAGACTAATGGGATACTATCCTTTATTTTGAGAGAACCAAACATAAAAGTGAGCATGTCATGCTTCAGTTATACAGAGAATTAGTGTGAACACATCTTGAATACTGTGTGTAGTTCTGGTCATCTTTTAAGGAAGAATATAAATGCATCGAAGGCAGTTGAGAAAACATTTACTAGATTGAAACCATAGAATGAGTGGATTGCCTCATGAAGACAGCTTAAACAGGCTAGGCTCAGTTCCACTGAAGTTTAGAAGAATGAGGAGTCACTTACTTCAAGTGTATAAAATGCCAAGTGATCTTGACAAGGCAGACATGGAGGGAATGTTTCTCCTTATGGAGAATCGAGAACTAGGGGACGTTGTTTTAAAGTTAAGGGTCACCCTTACCAGATAGGGATGAGAATTTCTTTTTCTCTTAGAAGAATCGTCTGCCCTCAGAAGGCATTTCAAGCATAGTCATTAAGTCTTTTCAAGGGAAAGTAAGTAAATGTTACAAAGGTTAGATGGTAATGTGGAATGCAAAGCACAAACACATCAGCCATGAATGATGGAGAAAGCTTGAGAGGCTGAAGAGTATACTTTGTTCTTATTTTGTATGGTCCTCTGTTGATTATTACAAAGTAAATAAATTTTCACTAACATAAAACTAGCAACAAAGCAAACCTACCGCTACTGGGCAGTGTCCATTATTTGTTTTTGGAGTTCAGCCAAGCATTCAAAATAAGGCTATTTGGCTAGCCACTTTTCTGTTGATAGGTTGACTTTAGTTGAATTTTCCTAAGTGGGACTTTTACTCTGTGTGTTTTGTTATCCGTTTATGAAGAAGAAGAACAATGTTTTTCAAAATGATTATCCTTTTTTCTGACCTGAGAGCAGAGATCTCCAATGAGTCATATCTTTTCTGAGGTGCAACGAACAATGTCTAAGAACACAAATTTCTTGAAAGTAGTGGGTCGTGGCTCCAAAATTCCCACCCGTGTAGAAGAGCCGGTAAGTGCTGAAATGTTACATTTGGGCCTGCTACCAACATCCTTATCTTGCAGTTAGAAAATTTTCTGCAAAAGGAATGGGGCAGAAATCCCAGTTTTGGATGTTGCCTACCAATTTAAAATGCTGCAGCTCAATGCCAGCATGCAAGGAGGCAAAAAGCCTGAGCTTTTATCTTTTGAGCATTCCAATATTTTTATGGTCCCCTTTGTGACCAAGTTAAAATCATTGTCAATGATTTGCTCAGAAAGGAAAACAACAAGATAATTATAGGGGAGAGCAGTCTCGAAGGGCCTAATGGCCTACTCCTTTTTTTTCATTTCTCTGGGATGGGGGCATCTACGGTCAGGACTGTATTTGTTTCTCATCTCCAGTTGCCCTTTACCTGAGTTACTTGTGAGGTCATTTCAGAAGGAAGTGAGGAGACAACCATATTGCAATGAGTCTGAAGTCGCATGGAGGCCAGACCCACTAAGGATGAATTACCCTCCCTATTGCTGTTTTTTTTTGTTTAATAAAAAAAATTGGCATGTTCATCATTACTGAGATATGTTGTATAATCCAAATTCATATTATTTCATTCTAAATTCCACCAGCCGCTGTAGTGCAATGTAGTCTGTGTCAGCCCTTGCTCCTGTGTCGTTAGTGCAGTAACATGCTTAGTACCAACATAAATTATATGTTGAAAGCTATGAATGAGGAGACAAGTTGAAAATGATGTTGGAGGGCATGGAAGGAACAATATGTGATGCTGGTGAAAGAAGTAGAGAGATGAATAACTGTACTTACAGTTGTGGCTCTTGAGAAAATATTAAACTTCTATATTTGAATTGTGGTCATGGCGGGGACCGAGGGTTGTGGGGGATGGGTGTGCTGTGGGTGTTGTGAAGCTGTTGGCAATGACATTTTCACACCAGTGTAAAACTTCACATTTCATCTCAATCTACTGCATCTGCCACGTTTTGCCTACTCACTCATATATCTTTTTCTAAATTACCTTGAATCCTCCTTGCATCCTCCTCACAATTCATATTTTTGTCCAATTTTCTTGTCACCAGAAATCTTGGAAATGTTGTATTTGATTGCTCATTGAGATCATTTCTATGTTGTGAATAGCTGGGCCTAAGCCCAGATTCTTGTAGTACTTCGCTAGTCACTGCCTGCCATCAGAGAAAAGACCCATTTATTCCTGCTCTGTTTCCTGAATACCAACCAATTCTCGATCTAATTGCATATTACTGCCTATTCCATGCCCATTAAATTTTGCCCACTAATGTTATATAAGGGACCTCATCAAAAGCCTTCTAAAACACACCTCATCCACTGGTTCTCCCTTATTTATTCTACTAGTTACGTCCTCAACAAACTCCAATATATTTGTTAAGTACATCTTTCATAAACCTATGGTAGCTTTGTCCAATCCGTTAATGCTTTCCAAATGTTCTGTTCCCGTGTCTTTAAGAATAGACTCTAGCATTTTCCCCACTACTGATATTACGCTATCTAATCTGTAAGTCTCTGTGTGTTTCTCTCCCTTCCTTTTTAAATAGTGAGGTTACATTTGCCACCTTTCATTCCGTAGGAACTTCTCCAGAGTTACCCTATTGAATCTCTGGACTTTGATTTGTCTTCACCCACTGTCTCTCTTTAACTAGTTGAAAGTGATGTGCAAGCAGTAGGACTAATTCACTATCCCTCACTGGGCAGTAATCTCTCTGACAGATTGCCACACTCTGTGTACTCCAAACAGTGCTCCCCCATAGCTACCATTTACCTCACTTCATAGTTTTTTGATGCATTATGCACTGGTAACAAAATGTGATAAAAAGCTAAGTGTTTCACCCAACCAAAAGATAGACTGCTTTCCAGCAGCAAACAGCTCACTCCAGTGAATTGCCTAAGACCCATAAACTGTGCTCAACTCTGATACAGTGGCAAATAGCCTAAGGCATACAGTCTCATAACCATTAGGTTTCACTAAAGAACTATCATTACTGCTACCGTGTCACATGGTAATATCTTGTTCTTTTCAAATAAGTACCAAATAAAATCTGAATTAAATATATCTGCATCTTGACCGAGACTGAACTTGTATAATAGTGTTTTCATTAAAACCATTCAGCTCAAAATTTGAAGAAACTTTTTTTTCAAATTAATAGCTTTTTGCTTCAGGTTGCTGATTCTTCATTCTTTAATTACTGTTAGTGCCGTTGTAAATACAAAGCATGCTTTTGGAAAAGTAAATATGTTCCTTAAATCCCTCCAGCAAAGGATTTTAGGTGCTGTTTATTTTAGTCGATGGATGCTTTTCTCCACTTTAGTAATATGACTGAAACAATCAAATCTTCACTGTTCCACTGAGAAGAAATCTCAGTTCATGGAAAGGATGATGCTCTAAAAAGATGGTACCTCTATCTTCAAGGATAATAACAGTGTATATCTTTTCAAGTCTGAGCGTCAATTCATTTTGACAGGTTCTTCTTGGTTTAGAAATGAACCAGCAAAGAGAATAAAAGAACAATTTTGTCTGATAAAGCTGCTATAGGTTATAATGTGAAGAAAAATATTTGCAGGGAGAAATAAATTGCCTCATGATCAGTATTGTTTCTATTTATATCATTAATGAGGTTCTGCGCTTGGCATGCAGGTCAATGGAATGGAACACCGGTGTTTGCTGAAAGACAAGGACTAGTTGGATGTTCTATGTTTTGTTTCTGTTTCAAATTCTGAAAGTACTAAGAATAGTAGCTAAGACTAGCTATCTATTAGAATCATACAGAGAGTATGCTCAATCTCCCTGTCAGTTTATTCACTAAAAGCAATACCCTAAAAATGTAGTATAGTACAGCACAAGCAGAGGCCATTTAGCCCTTCAAGGCTACATTGGCTCTTTTTTTATTCATTCCTTCAAGAGATGAGGGTGTCACTGGCTGAACTGGCATTCATTGCCCATCTTGTCCAACTAAAAGTCGCCACATTGCTGTGGGTCTAGGGTCAGATATAGGCCAGACAAGGCAAGGATGACAGTTTCCTTCCCTAAAGGACATTAGTGAGCCAGATGAGTTTTTCTGACAATCAACAATGGATTCATCGCCGTCATTAGACTCTTAATTCGAGTTTTTTTTTTTAATTATTGAACTTAAATTCTGCCATCTGTCCATGGTGGGATTTGAACCTGGGTCCCCACAACATTACCTAGGTCTCTGGATTAACAGTCCAGCAATAATACCACTAGGCTATCACCTTTTGAAGAGCATACAGTTAGTCTCACTGCCTTGCTCTATCCCCATACTGGTGTTTCTTTCTCTTAAATTTTCAGAGTTTTTAGAATAATCTTTGAGAATTTAGTTGGATTAGTATTAACGCAGGGACAGAAATATGGTCTGCAAAGGATGTTCATAAGTGACAAACCTGCAGCAATGAGAATAAACTGTTAATATTGGCCAATTGACTGTCATTTAAATCAATCCCCTCCTTTCCTTGGTTGATGCTGCATTGCTGGTGTGACACTCACCCACAAGGTGGAACACTCCCCATTTGCCTGTATGAGTGCAACTCCAACAACACCTAAGAAGCTTGACACCATTCAGGACAAAGCAGCCCGCTTGATTGACATCAAACCACAAGCATCCAGTCCCTCCACCACCAATGCTCAGTAGCAGCAGTGTGTGCTATCTACAAGATAGACTGCAGAAATACACCAAACATCCTTTGAGAGAGCCTTCCAAATCCACAACCACTTCCATCTAGAAGGACAAGGGAAGCAGACACATGGGAATGCCACAACCTGCAAGTTCCACTCAAAGCCACTCACCATCCTGACTTGGAAATATATCATTGTTCCTTCAGCGTCGCTGGGTCAAAATCCTGGAATTCCCTAACCAATGGCATTGTGGGTCAAGCTACAGCACATGGACTGCAGCGGTTCAAGACGCCAGTTCACCACCACCTTCCTGAGGGTAACTAGGGATTGGCAATAAAGGCTGCAAAAGAATAAAAAAATTTCTTGTCCACTATTTAAGATCTCAGCTAACCACTACAGGGGAGGCTGAGGAGGGTATTTGTATGAGAAGTGGGAAGACACCTGATGTACAAAAGGGCTAAAATTCCTTTAGAGGATTTGGGCTGCTGCTGGTCCCATGAGGTAAGTTTGAAAGCAAAAACGACAAAATATACTTCAACTGTGAGCCTTCTTCCCACGAGCCTCATCTGTTGGTAAAATTATAACAGCTGCCCCACTCAGTCCTATGGTTAAAATAGCAAGAAAGGGTCAATGGCATTGTCATAGGTCATTCTTAGCATTAAAAGAAGCAACCTACTGGTTATAAATGGGCATTTCTGTGCCGGCTCAGAAGTGCAGATTAAAATTGCATACTGTTTGAAGGGAGCAGGACATGAGTAGATATTTTATAGCCTATTTTAAGCTAGCTTGCCACCCAGCTTTCACTAGATGAGCAGGACCAAAATTGCTTCTATCTTCTGAACATGAATAGACCATTTCCTTCATATATCCCCCAGCAGCGCTGTAGAGCCAGGTTGCAAACTGCTTCAAAGTCCCATTCGCTTTACTACTCAGTGCTGTCATAATGAAAAAAAAACTTCCTAGAGGCGTAAACAGGAGAATTTAGCAAAACAGTCATCAACAGCAATGAGCCAATTGATTACTAAAATTGAATGTCTTTTTTTTCAGCAGCTGACTGCCTCTCTACCGAACACGTGCTCACTAATTTATAAAAGTCAGATCCTTTTACTTCTACTTTGTTGAATATTGTTGACATATTATTGCTTAAAAATATAATTTTACGTTATTCATTCTGACAATTTGGTCATTGCTGACTAGGGGTCACTATTTAAGAATCGGGGCTCACTTATTTAAGACAGATATGGAGAAAGTTGTTCTAGAAAGGGTCACGAGGTTTTGAAACTCTCTTCCACAAAATGTGGAAAGCAGACTCTGAATATTTTTAAAGCGGAGGTAGTTAGATTCTTGGTAAGTAAGTGAGTGAAAGGTTAATAGGGATACATAGGAATGAGGAGTAATCAGATTGGCCACAATCTTACTGAATGGTGGAGCAGGCTCAAAATGTTGATCAGTTTACACCTGCTCCAAATTTGTATGTTCATTTTCTGATCACATAACACTGAAGAGAAATATCTAGTTGACTCTATGTCAACAAAATTTTGTTGTGAAAGATCGTAAATCATAGGAGTCGGCCAGCCAGCCCATCGAGTCTGCTCCATCAAACAATGAGATCGTGGCTGAACTGATAATCCACTTGCCTGCCTTTAAGTCACTGGGACAAAATCCTGGAATTCCCTCCTTAATGGCATTGTGGGGCCTACCTCCAGCACATGGACTGCAGTGGTTCAAGGAGGCAGCTCACCACCACCATCTCAAGGACAACTAGGAACAGGCAATAAATGCTGACCAGCCAGCAATGCCCACGTCCCACAAATGAATAAAATGACAAAGACACTGTGTATTCAGGGACACATGCCCAGCTCATGGACTAGACCAGGTTGTATCTCCAGCCCCTTCACTTGCTGTCATAGTGCTCACTCCCTCCGAACCTACCTGGATTGTCACAGCATTGGAACAGAACACCACCTGTCTTGACTTTTACTAACATATGTGGCTATTTTCCTTCTGGAAAGAGACTGAGCTACATATTATGGGAAATGAAAGTGGTTGGCTCAGCTCTTACTGTTGGTTTAGGTGGAGAAGTGTCCTAAATGAGTGAGCAGGCAGCACAGAGAACATGGAGGGTTAGTGGTGTTAGGATCTGTGATAGGTGATACCACGTGAGGAAGCTGTTGCAGGAAATAGTGAACGTGGTAGAGGATGAGCTTTGGTGGGAGGAAAGTAGAGTAACAGCATTAGAATGACATTAGGTATCAGAGAGAAAGTATTAGAAGTTACTTTAGCAGAGTCGAGAAGGATATTGACCTCCTTCTTATAGTGCTGGGCATTCCTGCAGACAACTGAACTTGCTATAACCCAAGTGTTGGCGTTAGACCAGGCTGGCATGATCTGATGTTCCAGTGTCTCCATTGCTAGTCCAATGGGAGGAGGAAGTTTTGCCTCATAACCATCCTGCACAGCACGAATCCCAGGAACCTGACTGCAAACTAAAGCACTGAATTCCCTTTGTCTGCAGTCTCACGGACAAATATCAGGAGCGCTGTCAGGTAGCCCTGCACTGACAGTGCTTGTCTGGCTGCATAACCTATTTTTAAAAATGGTGCAACTGTGAGGGCTGCCAGTGAATTCTGGAATATCCGCTGAGTGGAAAAGTTATTGTTGGAATGGCACATGGTAAAATAGGGCAGAAATCAGACATGAAAAACAGTACAGGAGCAGAGTAGATAGTTCATAAAGTAACTTTGGTAAGATACAGGATAGAACTCTTGCTAGGCCTCACAGCAAAAATCCCTCCAAAAAAGTGATGCACCTCAGCACTATGATTAAATTTTCCCTTACACAGGAAATCTAGATAAGCTTTAGTTTAATTGGAGTATGCCCTTTCTTCACTCATGATTTACTTCTGCGTACCCAACAGAAAATAAATCGCCCTGTCTCGGAGATGAGCTAATTCCAAGACGGCATCAATCCATAATTTACTGTCAGATAAATATAAGGGAACTTTGGAGCTCCTGTCCCTCCAAATTTCCTCTTTCTTCTTGCATTGAAACAGTTAACTCCACGTGGGGCTTTCCCATGCCTGTGAATCTGAGAGGAGGAAATAACTATAACTATTGGCCTGAAGCAACATGAATCGACAAGCCAACCACTGTGTCCATATTTTATCAATGAATGAATGAATGATTTATTTATTGTCGCTTACTTTTCCCAGTGAATATACAGTAAAATACAATGAAAAGCTTCAACAGTCGCCACAATCCAGTGCCATTTTGAATAGTTTAAGAATAAAAAGGATAAAAGATATAACTGAAAGAGAGACCTGAGCTGACTCACCAATCACACCTGCACCACTACTGTTTGGTCATACCATTCTCAGAGATCTGACAATCATTTCATGTATTGAAATCCAAATTTATGTGATTATTTTCCCTTCAGTTTTATTAGGCAGCTTTTTTATTCAAGTGACTATGCAAATTAAAACTTCATGAAAAATCATTATTTTGCTCCTTGTTGCAAACATGAAGATCCATTAGCTTCCTTTTTATTAAGAAGGATCAGCATTGTATTTTTTTGTTAGGGAAAAAAGATCCATGACTTGAAAATCTTTAGTTTTTCAGTTCAGAGGTCCTGGTGGAAGTTAGATGAATGAAGTTTTTTTTTCTGAAGAAAGGAGCAATGTTAGAACTGTAAGGAATTAGATTATCTTGCATTGAGGGTGTTAGTGTGAAAACTCAAGACTAGAAGTGTTCGGTTAGATAAGGGATCCCATAAGGGATTATTTGAAGCTGAGAAAGTCTAAGCTCAGTCATATGATTAGTTAAAAAAGAAGCAACAAAACTTTCAAGACTGTGAATTGAAAGAAACAGTTGAGTCAATCCTATAGATTTTATTGAGAAAGGAATTAATTCTTACTGTTATTTGAGAACTGTAAGGTATTGACGTGTAGTTATATTTTTATTATGTTTTGAAATCTTTCAAATTGTGTTTATGCAAATAGTTTGGCTTATTCTGTTTTATTTTCAGATTATACCTGAAGCTCAAAGTCACTCCATTCCTTCTCTGCTTTTTCTTTTGCAGCTGAATTTCTATTCCTCCTCTGGGGGGTATATCTCTGCTATGCAGTACGGACAGTACCATCAGCATTTCATGAACCACGCTACATGGCCGTAGCTGTCCATAATGAGCTTGTTATATCTGCTGTATTCCATACCATCAGGTAAGAAGACTGCTGGCTGTTTAACCTAATTGCTAAAAGCTACAGGGGGGAGTTTTGGGGAGAGCTGAGGAGATGGGGATGCAGCGGCGGGAGGGTGTGCTTTTTATTCCCTGTTTTTCAAAATGATTGGAGCAAGAGGAAGATTGTTGCAAAAGTAGTTCATGTGCTTACTCAATTCATGCCACACAAATGCTTTGGCTGCAATTGCTGTGGTGTAGTCAAACAATGAACCAATGACCTCTTGACATTAACAATAATATAACTTGAGGACTGCCACTGGAGATCAGGAGTATGAGACACAATATTGAGACTTTACAACACAGACTGTGGTGACCCTAATTTCAGGCACAGATCACAGCCAAACTTCTTCTTGTGGCATGTGCCTTATGAAGATTCCCTGCACAAATATCACAAGAAGTCAACCACGTGCACACACACAGAATCATGGAATCCTTACAGTGTGGAAGCAGGCCATTCGGCCCATCAAGTCCACACTGCCCCTCTGAAGAGCATCCAACCCAGACCCACACCCTACCCTATCCCTGCATTTCCCACCCTAGACATTTAGCATGGCCAATCCACCTAGCCTGCACATCTTTGGACTGTGGGAGGAAACCAGAGCACCTACAGAAAACCCACACAGACACAGGGAGAATGTGCAAACTCCACCAGACAGTCGCCCAAGGGTGGAATCAAACCCGGATCCCTAGCGCTGTGAGGCTGCAGCGCTAACCACTGAGCCACTGTGCCGCCCTCTCATTTATTTTTTTTTAATTCATCCGAGGGAAGTGGGTGTTGCTAGTAAGACCAACATCTATTGCCTTCTTACCCAGAGGGCAGTAAGGAATCAGGAAAGAGATTGCTAAATATTAAATATTAAAGTCATCAAAGGGTCTGGAGAGAATGCAGGAGTACAGCACTGAATTTGACGATCAGCCATGATCATATTGAATAGAAGAGAAGGCTCAAAGGGCCAAATTGCCTACCCCCAGATTCTATATTTTAACCATACTGTGGGTCTAGAATGTAGGCCAGACCCGCTAAGGTTGGTAGATTTCCTTTCTTAAAGTGTATTAGGGAACCAGTTGGGTTTTGTTTTACATAACAGTGGTTGCATGGCCATCATCAATCTAGTTTTGTTTTATTCCAGATTTTTTTTGAAATTCAAATTTCATCATCATTTGAACCATGACCCCAGATGTTAGACTCAGGTTCTGGATTACCAGTCATGTGTCATTACTACTAGGCCACCATGTCACTGCATGTGACCACTTCATTTTTTAACCATAACTTATGATTAATTGCTTTGGTGGTAACAGTGATGGCAACATCATGAAATGGACTAAATAAATGTAGCCAGAACAATTCCTTTCCCACTGTTAACCTTTTTCTATCTCTTGCTTGTTCACAGTTGTTTTACCAGACTAGTCATTAGGAAAGATTTAAAGTGCACTGTGTGCTATAGGGGAGGAACACATAAGCTTGAATGTAACCTTCCTTTAATCCACTAATTTAATGAAGCTTTCAACCTGCTTATTTTCTTTGCTCTAAACCTATTACCAAAGTAGTCAACTGAAGAATTTCATTCTGATGCCTTCATTATTAACACAGTGTGGTGTCATTTCAATCTCGGATGCTCTTCAGTTCCTTCTAAACTGTCCAATCTAATTGAGATCTGTGCAAAAATAACTGCAGCACTAACTGTAGAATATAGAAGACCTATGATATCAAACCTCTGTTTAAAGCAGTGGAAATAGATGTTTAACAAAAACAGAAATTGCTGGACAAACTCAGTAGGTCTGGCAGCATCTGTGGAGAGAAACAGAATTAACATTTTGAGTCTGGTGACCCTTCTTCAGAACTGATAATAGCTAGGAAAAAGTGGTATTTAGCTGAAGAAAGGTGGTGGGGTGAGTGGAAAGAAATAAGCAGAGAGGTGGAGATGGAGCCCAGAGACAGACAATGACAATTAGGCAAAGGGATACATGATAGCATGCCAGGAAGAAAGAAAAGCTGATAATGGGGACGATAAGTAGTTGAAAATGGGATGATAGTGCTGAAAGCAGCCCATGTCATCACAAGACCGAGGGCTGTGGGGATGTTTAAAGGATATAGAGGAAGTTGTTCATGTACTAAAACTATTGGACTCAATATTGAGTCCTGAAGGCTGCAGGGTCCCAAGTGGAAAATAAAATGCATGTACAGTTCCTTGTTTCATTTTAGGAAATAAATGTTATTTATTCCACATAGTTAATGCCAAATGCAACGTTTGTTTCCATGGGTTTTTCAAGAATGCATTCAAAGTAGAAACAAAAAATCATTTTTTATTTGGGTTTCAAACCAAACGACCCTGGAAGTTATGAGTGATCAAATGGCCAAGCAGAATATTCTGTGCACTACTTTGGATGAAGATAGCACTATTTTAATCTTTGGTTGATTCTAAAATTGTCCCCCTTAAATTTAACTCAACATGTCACATCCAACTGCAGTGAAACACTATCATTCTTAGGGTAGTATTTCTTTGTGTTGTACATGTAAATGACAATAATAATTGTAATCCACCATGTGAACAATTATTTGCATGACATAGAAATAGCCACATACCTAAACGTAAACTGCTTCATCCCTGTCTCCAGGTTTCCTGATTCTCGAATTACCATTACAAGTTTGGGTAATCCAAGTCTAATCACCTGCCTCCGTTGCTGCTATAATACAGTATGTGTCACACCTTAGCTCCAGTACCACTTACACCATGTGCATGTGAGCTGTGTAATTCATGATAACTTGCGCATGCTTCTTCAGTGCAGTGAGCCCACACTTGCAAATGAAAAGCTTTTAGCTCCTGACACCTTGCAGGATTAGAGCTGTTTCAATATTGTAGGAAAAAAAAACATATGCAGGCATTGATTCTTTCCACTTTATTCAAATATAGTTAATCTGTTTTCACTGGCTGTTTAAATTTTCTGTTCAGGATTTTGTCAGTGCAATTTAATAGTTGAATAAAATAACATTGCTTCATCTGAATTGCAATTACTTTTACAGCTGACATTATATACAATGTCTAAAAAGGTTCCTCCCCCACGGAATTCTACCAGTGAGGAGCTGGTGCAAGGAATTTAATTTTACTCATAATTTTCCTTTGAATCTGGCACAGAAGATTTTATAAATGATTAAAGCTGAAACTAAATCCAAGGTTAAAATGTCAAGTTGTGGTATGTAACTCAAGAACGACAACAGCAACTTGCAGTTATATAGTACATCTATTGTGAAAAACATCCCAAGGTGCTTGTGGGAGTGTAATCAGCCAAAAATTGACACTGAAGCAAAGAATGGGAGATTATGAAAAGTGACTAAAAGCTTAGTAAAAGATTTAAGTTTCAAGGAGGGTTTGAAGGGAGGAATGACAGACCGAAAGATGTTTATAGAATCTGGCTGACACCATCCCAGGCAATGGGAAAATGAGCATCATGGAATTGAACAGCTCCAATTTCTAAGGACATGCATTGTGCAATTCGTGTTCTTTCCCTTCATTTATGACAGTGTTGTTCCGCCGCTCCACCTACCCCAGTCCCACAGCCTTCCATCATTTTTCATTTTACAATCCTGACTCTTTAAAAAAGCTTAGTGTCACCAATATCACCATTTCCGCACCTTCCTTACCTTTTCCATTCAGAGATAGTAAGAACTGCTGATGCTGGAGTCTGAGATAACACACTGTGGAGATGGAGGAACACAGCAGGCCAGGCAGCATCGGAGGAACAGGAAAGCTGACGTTTTGGGTCAGGACCTTTCTTCAGAACTTCTTCAGAACATTTCCGAAGAACGGTCCCAACCCGAAACATCAGCTTTCCTGCTCCTCTGATGCTGCCTGGCCAGCTGTGTTCCTCCAGCTCCACACTGTGTTACCTTTTCCATTGTTTTCAACGTTAGCAGCATCCTCTGAGGAGGGATTCAGTCTTCGTCCCCTCAGCTTGGCTTTTTGAATTTGAATAACCCACACACTTTCATTGAACAGCAAGATTTAAGGGCCCTCTTGTGGCAGAGTGATCGTGTCCCTACCCCTGGACTAAGAGGCCTGGCTTCAAGTCCTAACTACTCCAGAGGTTTGTATTGCCATCTCTGAACAGGTTGTTCAGATTTAATAAGAAGGTTGAACGGCAAATCATGGCATAAGTTAACAAAAGCTATATTTCCAATTGAAGCAAAATTGACAATATTATCAAGAAACATGGAATGACTTTTACTGGGTAGTGCAACACAAAAAGTATCATAAATAATCATGATTACTATGTTCTTTGTAGTCTAATTTTTGATTTCAATCATTTATGTCTCCTCTCCTGAGGAGAGAAGCCCTCCCTTTTCAGGAGGTACTGTCGGATCAGCTCTGTGTATATTGCATTAGATTTCCTGCCCCATTCCTGATCAGTGAACTCAATAATATTTCTATCACATGTAACTAGTCAATTCCAATTATTTCTCCCCCTCTAATACTGCATCACAGAAATTAACATGAGTGGCTTGTCAAGTTTCATGATTGGGCAAAGGACTTGATTTACACACTGTCCACTCAATGGGTAAGGCTGAGTGAAAATTATTTGCTTTTCAAATCCTGATTATTTAACTGTACAAGGAAAACCTGTTCTCGATGTGTGGTGCACAATAAAATTAAAAGTCTATTAATAAAGAAAGTCCAATCATTTTGCTACACAAAAACTCACCCCTCTATCTGGTTAACTGCCAACCTCTTCACTAGAAACAGAAGAAGAAAATGATAATGAGGTCCTTTTGTTAAACTAGGCCGGACATCCAATTCCTTGAAATATATGGGATTCCCACTCTTACTATTGTGCTCCTCTCAATCCCTCCTGGGGGGTTTTCAGGGCCAGTGTCCCTAATTTTCATTAAGGTCCATAATTTCAAAAGGGAGCTGTGAATAAACATTACATAAATTAGATATAACACAGTGTGGAGCTGGAGGAACACAGCAGGCCAGGCCACATCAGAGGAGAAGGAAAGCTGACGTTTTGGGTCGGGACCCTTCTTCAGAAGAAGTTCTGAAGAAGGGTCCTGACCCAAAACAACAGCTTTCCTGCTCCTCTGATGCTGCCTGGCCTGCTGTGTGCATCCAGCTCCACACTGTGTTATCTCTGACTCCAGCTTTGGCAGTTCTTACTATCCATAAATTAGATATGTTTGCTTATATCTGATGCTGCTGCTAGATATTTCTGTGAGAACCTCCCAGTTATAGCATATCACAGCATCAGTATAAAACTTCAAAACAGAGTGATTAAGACTCAGCGTAGCGAGATGTCTCCAGACATATTAGTAGGCCACACCATCTTGTAATTCTACCTACATTGCAATTTTTCATATCCAATGCACATTTCTGAATCTTTAGCTGGAACTATAGAATATTATGATGATGTGCTGACACTCAAATATTGCATGCAATTAATCCACTTCACATTGGGGCAGTATTACACCCATTTCCAACCATTTGGGAATGAATGAGAGCCATTTCGAAAAATGCAGCCTTAGGTGTTACATCTGTAATTTACCATTAATGGTCAACTAAATCAAATTTTGTGTATTTGTAATGCAGAGAAGCACTTCAAGTATTCTGCCAAGGACATCTCTTCAAATGTGTGCAGTTAATTAGCAGTCAGTACCGTTCAATCTAAACATGGGTGTGCTGATTTTATTAAACTTATCATTGTCACATTAATAGGTGCTAATTAATCTTGCTGGCAGGGAAATGGAAATATTTGTGACCACAGGCTTCTTCAGTAAACTTTACCCATAAAACAGAGTGAATCTGAATAGGAAGTGCTTCAATATAGTACTGCAAGGGGCAACTGTCACAATATATACAATGTCATGTAAATCTACTTGTTGAAGTCACTCAGTTCAAGTAGGTTGAGTAAATATTACAGTTATATATCCAGTTCTGAGGAAGGGTCACCAGACCCGAAACGTTAACTCTGTTTTCTCCTTCACAGATGCTGCCAGACCTGCTGAGCTTTTCCAGCAACTTTGTTTTTGTTGTTGTTGTTGTTGTTGTGAGTAAATATTACGTCTGACCTATTCACTTGTGACTTCTAGATATTTGTGAAAAGCATAAAACATTGCTTCCCATCATGTAAGACAACTTGCCATTGTATTTAGTTTGGATTATAATTCACTTATGTGCCTGTACCCTCCTTAGTGTAATTGGATATAGTGTTATCACAGATGGAATTCAAAATCGCAAATGTTTAACCACCTATGTAGAGCTGTATAAGTTTACAATGCAGTTGAAAATCGGCAGTCTTGTTGGGTCCAGTTTTCCTTCCTGGATCAAGTGCACAGATTGGGGAGAAATCCCAGCTTCACCAACCTGACTTTTTAAAGTGTCCGCCCACATTTCCCATTGTTGGCTCAGGAGAGCAGGCTAGATTGGGAGTTGGCCTGGGTGACCCAGAAAGAGCCTAAGAGTTTGCCAGTCCTGAGATGGACTGGGTGCAAAGTGTGTCATAGAGTCTGGCACTGTGACTGTATAAAAGATCCTTTCTGCTCTCACTGGTTAAACAGTACAGTCTTTCATAAAACTATGCTGATTCTTTCCAATTACCTTGAGATTTTCCATGTGCCTCATTATAACCTCCTCCAGGATCAATTCTAACACCTTCCCTATGACATTAATCAAGCTAACTGGTCTACAGTTTACTATTTTGAGCCTCCCTCTGTTCTTGAATAGAGGAGTTATATTTGCTACTTCCTAGTCTAATGGAACCGTTTCAGAATCAAACGAATTTTGGAAACTTAACAGAAAACAAATTGGTGGATGGGTGAGGATCCTGGCTGTATGCTGCTCCTTTTTTCGTGTTTTTTTTCAGTGCTGGAGCTGATTTCCTCACTTTCTTGGAGCAGTAATTACTGTTTTTATTTTGCATTGTTTTGGAACATTAAAAAAAATAAAAAATAACGATACTTTAAACGGGAGGAAAGAGAGAGAGCAGGAGGTGAAGTTTTGGGAGAATGACCACGTGGAGAGGTTAGAGAATGGCTCTAAAGAACAACAAGAATACATCGAAAGAATCGAGCAGTGAACTTTCACAGCTGACTGAGTGTGAGATGACAAACATCTCTGGAGATTGGTCAAAGAAAAACAAACAGTGTGGTGCAGGTTACATTACTGACCTTGGGAGACCTCATTATCAGAACATCATACAGCAAATGGGAGTGATCAGTGATTTCAGAGTCTGATCAGCTATGGGTTTGATCTTAAGACTTACAAAACTTATAAATCTAAATTTTTTTTTGTTATAAATCTATAACAGGGAGTAGGGTGGGGATTTTTAAAAATGTTTTACTGAGATCCGTCTCTTAATTAAATTTTTAATATAAAAGATAGATACTAAGTTATCCTAGAGCAGTGTTTATGAGCAGTAAGACTGTGCTAATGCTGAATTTTTGAGAAAAGTGTTGTGATTTTTTTGGATATATTCCGGGTCTGTAAATTGTTTAAAGTGCAGAGATGGCCTTTAGTAGAGTGATGTGCTCTTCCTGTCGGATGTGGGTGATTAGAGAGAATTTCAATGTTCCTGGAGACTATGTCTGCAGGAAGTGTGTTTGGATACGAATCCTATCAGACCGCATGGATCAGTTGGAGCGGCAGTTGGAGGCAACAAGGAATTTACCAGAACCAGGGGTTGTGATGGATGGCTGTTTTTTGAAGGAAGAAAAAAAATTGCACATACAGTCAGGTAGATGGGTTACTGCTAGGAAAGGTGGGAGATGTAGGCAGGTGGTGCAGGAGTCTCCTGTGGCTATGCCCATCTCAAACAGATATATTGTTTTAGATAATGTCAGGGGTGATGGCCTGTCAGGGGAATGTAGCACTGACAGCCAGGTTTCTGGTACTGAGACTGACTCTAATGAGGGGCATGTCAGGTTATAAGCAACTAATTGTGATAGGGGATAGTCTTGTCAGCGGCACAGACAGGTGATTCTGTGGCTGACAGCGAGACATCGGAATGGTGTGTTGCCTCCCTGGTGCCAGGGTCAAGGATGTCTCAGAAAGGGTGCAGAATATTCTCAAAGGGGAGAGGAGCCAGCAGGAGGTTATTGTGCACATAGGTTCCAACAACATAGGAAGAGAAAGGGATGAGGTTCTGCTGAGAGAATATAGGAAAATTAGGCAGGAGGCTTAAAATGTAGGTCCTCAAGGGTAGTAGTATCTGGATTATTCCCAGTGCCATCTACCAGTGAGAGTAAAAATAGGAGGATAGAACAAATGAATACATGGCTGAGGAGCTGGTGCAGGAGGCAGGAATTCACATTTTTGGATCATTGTGATCTCTTCTGAGGTAGAAGTGACCTGTATAAGTATGGGTTACACCTGAATTGGAGATTTGCTGGAGCCACTCGGGAGGGTTTGAACTAGTTGGGGGGGAGGGGGCTACCCAATGGGATAGTGAGAGAAGAGATAAATCTGAGGCCAATACAGAACAGAAGAGGAGAAAGTTAAATAGTCAAGGCAGAGAACAAAGTCTGCAGGTAAGGCAGATGAACTCAGGGCATTGTTGGGAACATGGGACTGGGATATCACAGTTATTACAGAAATGTGGCCCAGGAAGGGGCAGAACTGGCAGCCTTAATGTTGCCAGGTATGGATGCTATATGAAGGATAGAATGGGGGGCAAGAGAGGAGGGAAGTGACATTACTGGTTAAGGATAACATTACAGCTGTACTTAGGGAGGATATTGTTGGGAGAAGGTCCAGTAAACTTATACAGGCGGAACTGAGAAATAGGAAAGGGATGATCACTTTATTGGGATTGTACTATAGGCCCCCCCAACAGTCAGTTGCAAATTAGAAAACAAATATGTAAGGAGATCTTGGATACCTGTAAGAATAATAGGGTTGTAGTGGTAGGGGTTTTAACTTTCCACACATAGACTGGGACTGCCATATTATTATGGCTTGGATGGAAAGGAATTTGTTACGTGTGTACAAGAAAATTTTCTTATTCAGTATGTGGACGTACCTACTAGAGGAGGAGCAAAGCTTGACCTTCTCTTGGGAAATAAGGATGGGCGAGTGACTGAGGTGTCAGTGAGGCAGCACTTTGGAGCCAATGATCATAGTTCTATTAGTTCTAAAATAGTTATTGAAAAGGATAACGCTGATCTAGAAGTTAAGGTTCTAAATTGGTGTAAGGCCAATTTTGATGGTATTGGGCAAAACCTTTCAAAATTGATTGTGAGAAGCTATTTACAGGTAAAGCGATGGTTGGAAAGTGGAAGGCCTTTGAAAGTGAGACAACGAGAGTCCAGAGACAGTATGTTACTGTTTTTGTGAAGGGTAAGGCTAGTAGGTGTAGGGAACACTGGATGTTGAGAGAAATTGAGGCTCTGGTCAAGAAAAAGGAGGCATTTATCAGGTGTAGGCAGCTGGGATCGAGTGAATTCCTGCAAGATTATAAGGGTGGTAGGAATATATTTAAGAGGGAAATCAGGAGGTCAAAAAGGGGACATGAGATACCTTTGGCCAGTAGGGTTAAGGAGAATCCAAAGAGATGCTACAAATACATTATAGGAAAAAAGAGTCACTAGGGAGAGAATAGGCCCACTTGAAGATTAACAAGGCCATCTATGATATCTTGAAAAGTGTCCATGTTACAGTAGAGGAGGTGCTGGAGAAGTTAAAACATATAAAGGTAGATAAATCCCCAGGACCTGATCAGGTGTATCCCAGAACTTTGTGGGAAGCTAGGGAAGAGAGTTCTGGTGCCCTTGCTGAGATACTTGTACCATCAATAGTCACAGGAGTGCTACCGGAAGACTTGAGGTTGGCTAATGTGGTGCCATCATTTAAGAAGAGTGGTATGGAAAAGCCAGGGAACTATAGACTGGTGAGCCTAACATCAGTGGTGGATAAGTTGTTGGAGGGGATGCTGAGGGACAGGATTTACATGCATTTGGAAGGGCAAGCACTGATTGGGGATAGTCAACATGGTTTTGTGTGTGGGAAATCATGTTCCCACTAACTTGATAGAGATTTTTGAAGAAGTGACAAAGAAGATAGATGGCGGCAAAGTGGTAGACGTTGTCAGTATGGATTTCAGCAAGGCATTCGATAAGGTTCCACATGATAGACTAGTTAGCAAAGTTAGATCACATGGGATCCAGGGGATCTAGCCAGTTGGTTATGAAATTGGCTTGAAGGTAGGAGATAGAGGGTGGTGGTGGATGATTGCTTTTTGGACTGGAGGCCTGTGATCAATGGTGTGCCACAAGGATCTGTGCTGGGTCCACTGTTTTTTGTTATTTACAAAATGATTTGGATGTGAATATAGGAGCTATGGTTAGTAAGTTTGTAGATGACACCAACATTGGTGTTGTAGTGGGTGAAGAAGGCTACCTCTGATTACAATGGGACCTTGAAAGGATGTGCCAATGGGCCGAGGAGTTTCAGATGGAGTTTAAGTTACATAACTGTGAGGCATTGCATTTTGGTACGGCAAATCAGAGCAGGACTTATAAAGTTAATGATAGGACCCTGGAGAGTATTACCAAACAAAGGGACCTAGGGGTGCAGGTACATAGTTCCTTGAAAGTGGAGTCGCAGGTCAACAGTGTAGTGAAGAAAGCGTTTGACGCACTTGCCTTCGTTAGTCATTGCATTGAACATAGGAGTCGATATGTCATGTTGTGGCCACTTTTAGATTGCAGTGCTCAATTCTGGTCTCCCTACTACAGGAAAGATGTTGTGAAACTTGAAAGGGTTCCAAAAAGATTTACAAGGAAGTTGCCAGGGTTGGAGGGTTTGAGCTATAGGGAGAGGCTGAACAGGCTGGGGCTATTTTCCCTGAAGCATCAGAGGTTGAGGGGTGACCTTATAGAAGTTTATAAAATCTTAAGGGGCATGGATAGAGTGAACAGGCAAGGTCTTTTCTTCCGGGTAGGGGAGTCCAAAACTAGAGGGCATAGGTTTAAGATGAAAGGGGAAAGATTTAAAAAGGACCTAAGGGGCAACTTTTTCATGCAGAGGATGAATGCGCTGCCAGAGGAAGTAGTGGAAACTGGTACAATTACAACATTTAAGAGGTGTCTGGAAGGGTATATGATTAGGAAAGGTTTAGAGGGATATGGGCCGAGTGCTGGCAAATGGGACTAAATCTGTTTAAGATATCTGGTGGGCATAAACGAGTTGGACGAAAGGGTCTGTTTCCGTGCTGTATGACTATATGACTCTATCTAAGTCACTCTCCACCTCTCTTAAAGCATTAAGCTGAAGCCCCTCAGGACCAACAGACATATCATCCTGCAGCTCTAGCAGCTCTATCAGTACTGCTTCTCTAAGTTTCTCCCTTTCTTCAACCTGCAGATTTACAACTCTTACTGAGATGTTCTTTATATCCTATATAGCGATGACAGAAGCAAAATGTTTTTTCATTACATATGCCTTTTCCTTATTATCTCCTACTAATGTCATTCTCATCCTCTTGAGAACTCTTTTCCATTTTAGATACCAGAGAAACTCTTGCTGTCTGTTTTTACAATTCTTCGTAACTTACCCTTATGCACTAATTTATTTGTCCTAGTTAAACTTTATTCATTGTTTACTATTGTTTATATTTTGAACTGTCATCTGTCTTGCTGTTCATCTTTGTGTAATTATGTGCTCTGTCCCTCAGTTTGATGCTTTTTAATTTAGCACTTAAATACTCATATTCCCTCAGCAGAAAGTCTTTCCTAGTTTCAATTATGTCATTGTTACTAAGGTGTACCATGACTACTGGACCTAATTCACTGCAAATTCTTCTCCAGCCCAAAATAGATGTCCTGGATACTGGCACTGGACAGACAACAATCCATCTGGGCAGATGGCCTCAAGGCCCTCCGCTTCTTCCTGTCCCGCAGGCCCGACCAGTCCCCCTCCACTGATACCCTCATCCGCTTAGCCGAACTCGTCCTCACACTCAACAACTTCTCTTTCAATTCCTCCCACTTCCTACAGACAAAGGGGGTAGCCATGGGTACCCGCATGGGCCCAAGCTACGCCTGCCTCTTTGTAGGTTACGTGGAACAATCCCTCTTCCGTACCTACACCGGCCCTAAACCCCACCTCTTCCTCCGTTACATTGATGACTGTATCGGCGCCGCCTCGTGCTCCCACGAGGAGCTCGAACAGTTCATACACTTCACTAACACCTTCCACCCCAACCTTAAGTTTACCTGGACCATCTCTAACACCTCTCTCCCCTTCCTGGACCTCTCTGTCTCCATATCGGGCAACCACCTAGAAACCGATATTCATTTCAAGCCCACCGACTCCCACAGCTACCTAGAATACTCCTCCTCCCACCCACCTTCCTGCAAAAATGCTATCCCCTATTCCCAATTCCTTCGCCTCCGCCGCATCTGCTCCCAGGATGAGGCATTCCACTCCCGTACATCTCAGTTGTCCTCGTTTTTCAAGGACCGTAACTTCCCCTCCTCGGTGGTCAAGAACGCCCTCAACCGTGTCTCCCACATCTCCCACACCTCATCCCTCACACCCCGTCCACGCAATAAAAACCAAAAAAGAATCCCCCTCGTCCTCACGTACCACCCCACCAACCTCCGGATCCAACGCATCATCCTCCGACACTTCCGCCATCTGCAATCCGACCCCACCACCAAAGACATCTTTCCCTCCCCACCCTTATCTGCTTTCCGGAGGGACAACTCTCTCCGTGACTCCCTTGTCCGCTCCACACTCCCCTCCAGCTCCACCACACCCGGCACTTTTCCCTGCAACCGCAGGAAGTGCTACACCTGCCCCCATACCTCCTCCCTCACCCCCATCCCAGGCCCCAAGAAGACTTTCCACATCAAGCAGATGTTCACCTGCACATCTGCCAATGTGGTATACTGCATCCGCTGTACCCGGTGTGGCTTCCTCTACATCGGGGAAACCAAGCGGAGACTCGGGGACCGCTTTGCAGAACACCTAAGCTCGGTTCGCAACAAACAACTGCACCTCCCAGTCGCGAACCATTTCAACTCCCCCTCCCATTCCTCAGACGACATGTCCATCCTGGGCCTCCTGCAGTGCCACAACGATGCCACCCGAAGGTTGCAGGAACAGCAACTCATATTCCGCTTGGGAACCCTGCAGCCCAATGGTATCAATGTGGATTTCACAAGTTTCAAAATCTCCCCTCCCCCTACCGCATCCCAAAACCAGTCCAGCTCGTCCCTGCCTCCCTAACCTGTTCTTCCTCCCACCTATCCCCTCCTCCCACCTCAAGCCGCACCTCCATCTCCTACCGACCAACCTCATCCCGCCCCCTTGACCTGTCCGTCCTCCCTGGACTGACCTATCCCCTTCCTAACTCCCTACCTACACTCACCTTTCCTGGCTCCATCCCCGCCTCTTCGACCTGTTTGTTTCCTCTCCACCTATCCTCTCCTCTATCCCTCTTCTATCCGCCTCCCACTCTCTCCCTATTTATTTCAAAACCCCCTTCCCCTCCCCCTTTTCTGATGAAGGGTCTAGGCCCGAAACGTCAGCCTCTCTGCTCCTATGATGCTGCTTGGCCTGCTGTGTTCATCCAGCCCTGCACCTTGTTGTCTCGGATTCTCCAGCATCTGCAGTTCCTACTATCTCTAATCCATCTGGACACATGCTTTTTGCTTTAAACATCAGTGTCATACACGTCACTGTACTGTTCCCTACTACCGCTACATTCCTTCTTCCTCACCTTCCTTGAATGGCTTCCTGTATCATAGTACCATGGTCAATTAGTTCATCCACCCTGCAGCCCTCACTCTCAGCCAAATAAGCTGAAAAAAATCTCAAACCTATCGGGCAATTGCAAAAACTGAGGCTCCTCCATTCCTGCCCTCTGGATCCCTTTACCTGCTTTGTTTGCAGTCACATTCTTCTGTCCTTAACCACTGACCATTCCAGAAGACCCTATTCTAAGGGGTGTGACAGCCTTATAGAATAAAATGCCCAGGTACCTGTTCTCCCTCCCCAGTATGCTGTATTGTCTGCAGTTTAGCCTCCAACTCAATCAGTCCGAGTTAAAGTTCCTGCAGCTGCAGATACTTATAGCAGATCTATTTACCCTGCATCAAATGGGGTTCTGATAATGCAGTGTCAGTGTTCCTACCTCTGGTCCAGGAGATCCAGGTTCATGTCTCACCTACTCCAGAAGTGTGTAATAACAGTTCTGAACAGGTTGATTTAAAAAGAATTACACTGCATCACACCAATGTCCTGTAGCTATCCAATGCCTGCACTTGCAGCACATCACCTGCCCTACCATCTCTTATAGGTGTTAATTAATTAAAGATGGCTGATGAATTAATCTATAATTCATACAGCCCACACTTTTCAATACGTTTTAGCACTATCAGTAAAATATCAATAAAACAAAGCATTATTATACTGATGAAACTTTACAGTATGTAATAATGCTGTTAGTGATTTACCTGTTCCTCCTGCCACACAAAATTAGAAATCAAATGCTGGAGGCTGAAAGTCAAACAGAAAAAAAAAACACCTCCTCCCCACACCTTCATCAAACTCTCCACTCAGCACGCTGCTTCTTGCAATAAACCTTACATAAAGGACCTCTTCCTTCTATGCACTGAATTTCCACTTTGAACCAAATTCCCAGATATACTCTGAGTTCTGAGGAAGGGTCACCGGACCTGAAACTTTAACTCTGTTTTATCCTTCACAGATGCTGCCAGACCTGCTGAGCTTTTCCAGCAACTTTGTTTTTGTCCCAGATATACTCACTTGGCGTCTGTGTCACTTAGGCAACGTCTCTCTCACAATGACCATAAGCCTTTACTGAGTGTGAGCTTTTTCTTATTACTCTTTCTTATATAGAGCTGTGATGGGTCACCCTCTAATTTAACTTAAACCGTCATATGTCTGTTGGTCATTTTTACACGATAGGGATAGCACGTTGGCTCAGTGGTTAACACTGCTGTCTCACTGCTCCCTCCAGAGACTGAGTTTGATTCACCCTTGGGAAACTGAGTGTGTAGAATTTGTGCATCCTCCCCATGTCTGTGTGGGATTCCTTCGGGTGCTCTGGTTTCTTCCCACAGTCCAAAGATGTGCAGGCTGGATGAATTAGCCATGGGAAATGCAGTGTTATGGGGACAGAGTAAGAGAGTGGGTCAGGGTGGGGTGCTGTTCAGAGTGTCGGTATGGACTTGATGGGCTAAGCAGCTTGCTTCCACAAGGGATTCTATGATTCTATGATATTAGTACCGCAATAAAGTACACGTTTTGTCAACTTTGAACCAAAGTACATCTTTTACCCTTCGTTTATTCTTAATCAATTGTTTCATCCAGGCATGCATTCCGGCAGCAGACCTACCAACGGATTCCGGAAAAATAAACGTGCATTCATTGCTTGGCAAAGTTTCTGCTTACTTAAATAACAGGCAAACTTTGTGTTGTTTAATAAGTCTGAAATGACATTTAGTTAGTTTGAAAGGCAAATAGAGCTATAAATGAAGAATAGTTAATTGAGCAATGCTATTAAATTTAAGTTGTCTTCATAATTTCCAGTTAAATGAACTGAATAAAAGATATCAAGAAGAAACCCATCAGGAACATTAACCACAGAGTATATTAAGAACAAGTGCATAATGGCATGTTAAATCAGAAAGGACCATGGCCCATCCTGTCAATCCCATTAAAATCCATATTTCAGATTATTTCATCGTAAATATCAGAAGGAATTTACACAACAGTCTTGGTAACTTTTTAAATATACTTCACCAGCTTTGGCTGGCTTTTAGTGAGGCCTGTGCTGAACAAGATGAACAGCAATTTTTGATATAAAATAAAGATCTGGAAATCTGAAACAAAAACAGAAATTGCTGGAGAAGCTCAGCAGGTCTGGCAACATCTGTGGAGAGAGAGAAATAAAATTAATGTTTTGAGTCCAGTGGCCCTTCATCAGAATTATTTTTCGAAAAATTGATTAATGGAAAAATTCTAACTCCCTGATGAAAATTCAGGTGGACCTCCCAGCTTGGAGTTTCATTAGGGGCATAGGGCAAAGATAATATTTAATTTCAGGCTTTATTTACATCTGACCCATCCAAAATGAACACCACAGGCAGCTAACTAGCCTGAAAGGGAAAGGAGAATCAGGTAACTCTGCTAAATTGATGCTCAGTTAAACCACTGGGGGGTTATTCAGAAGAGTTCCTCAGGTGGAAGATGGGGTTTGGGAGCCCAGACTTTCATTGTGGGGCTTGGAAGAAAATTCATGTTCCTTCTAACCCTGCAATGGTCAATTTAAAAACATAACTTTGGTACTCTTTGCATTTTTACTTTGTTTTTACTGAGTGGAATACTTGCCAAGTGCACCCTGCTCGATGTGTCAGTAAAATGCTCAATAGTCCTCAATATATCATAGCACCTGAATAGTAATACTAATTAAGCTCCTGGCTGACTTAGGTAAGGATATATCTTCGACCAAAGGTACCAGTGCTCATTTCTGAGTTCCTTGCTGCAATACTCCAGTCCCTGTCCACAAAATTCCCCACTGGAGTGGAGCTAACCTTTGGGCCGTTCAACCTTTGATACCTCCACGTTAGTGTCAAGACCACACCAACTTCTTTCATTGAGCTGCAGTACACATCCTACACGTGCTCACACTCAGAGGCCAAGCTATAAACCATCATTGACACGTTCAATGAGCCACATGAGAGAATGGGCCTCAGACTCAAGATGCAGAAAGCAAAGATTCTGTACTAGCCCGCCCCTGCCACAACACTTGTACAAACTCTCCCGCTTCCCAACCGTCAAAATCCACAGTGAGCAGCGTGCCCCTTTTCAAAATGGATCATTTCTCATGCCATGGGCGCCTCCTTTCAGGGCGAACAGACATTGATAATGAAATCCAACATCGACTCCAGTGCAGCCTTTGCATGCCTTCAGAACAAAGTGTTCAAAGTCTGAGACCTCAAACCCAGCACCAGATTCATGGTCTACAAAGTAGCCATGGCCGCCACCCTCCTGTACGCATCAGAAACAGAGCATGCACGGCAGACACCTGAAATCCCTGGGTAGTTATCACCAATATTGCCTTTGCAAAATCCTGCAAATCCACTGGCAGATAGGTGTATCAATGTGAGTGTCCTCTCCCAGGCCAATATCCCCATGTATTGAGGCACTGGTCATGGGCAACCAGCTGTGATGGATGGGTAACATAGTCTGCATGCCTAACAGGAACTCTATGCCAAGCTCTGTAAAGGCAAGTGATCACTAAGAGGGTGAAGTAAATACAAAAAGGACAGCTTGAAAGCCTCTCTGATCAAATGCAACACCTCCACTGACATGTGGGAACAGCTGTCCTAAAATGCACAAACTACAGAAGAAGCATCAGCAAAGGTACCAACCATTTTGAGCATCACCGAGTGGAGCACATGGATTGGAAGCTAAAGCAGCAGAAGGAGCAAGCAGTTCACACCCCACCCCCCCCTCACCTGCCTCATCAAACACTACCTCCCCCACCAGTGGCAGTCCAGCTCCACAATTGGACAATTCAGCTGCCCATCACCCTCTCCCACCAGATACATAGCAAGTCATTCTTCACCGTGAGGGGACTGCCAATGAAGAAGAAGAATGTACACAAACCATCCGCGAGGTGGAAATAGATCAGCAAACAACCATGTGATTTGAAAACCCAAGTTTCCTATCTGTATAACTTCCTTCAATTATATAACCCTGTCAGGTATCTATACTCTTCCAATTAGGGCCTCTTGAGCATCTGGAATTTTAAAAAAGCAAATTCTTTTACATGATATGACTGCCCCTGGCTAGACCAGCATTTGTTGCCTATCCCTAAATACCCTTGAAAAGGTGGTGGTGAGCCACTTTCCTGAATGTCCATGTGGTGTAAGTACATTCACAATGTTGTTAGGAAGGGATCCCCAGAATGTTGACTCTGTGACAGTGAAGGGTCGATGATATGCTTCCACATGAGGATGTTGTGCCATTTGGAAGGAAACTTGCAGGCGGTGGTGTTTTAATTGCTCCCCAGTACTTGCTGTATCTTCCACCGTCAATGTCCTAAACACCTCCACTTTTCTACCAGAGTTTTCCTCTTTTAGCATTCCCTTAAAGTCTGCCTATTTGACCAAGCTTTTTGTCGTCCACTCTAAAATGTCAACTTTCTTATGTAATTAAGCGTCAAATTTTGTTTAGTAACTCTCCTGTGAAACACCCTGAGGCATTTCATTGAGTTAAAGGCACTGTGTAAGAACAACTTGTTCTTGCTCCTTTGAGAGAGGTAAGAGCTTCTAGTCCAAACAAAGACCACCTTCCTTTGCAGTATCCCATGAATTTCATCAAAGATCCTTAGGCAGCACCTTTGCAAACCGACAACTACTTCTATCTAGAAGGATAAAGGCAGTAGATATATGGGAACACTACCACCTATATGTTCTCCTCCAAGCCATTCACCATCCCAAATTGGAAATATATTTCACAATTCCTTTACTGTCGGCTGGGTTAAAATCCTGGAATTCCCTCCCTAAGAACATTGTGGGTCAATCTACAACACGTGGACTGCAGCGGTTCAAAAAAGCAATTCATCACTACTGCCTCAAGGGCAACTGGGGACAGTCAATAAATGCTGGCCAGCATGAGTGAATAAAAAAAAATCTCTCCTTCAGAGCTACTGTTTCACCAGATACCTTGCCCCATCCATGTGCCCTTCAATACTTGGATGCCTGTGACAAATTGCAAGTGGCATTAGCTTTGTGAAGTTAATTAGGCCTCAGCAGCATGGGTAATTACTTCCACAGCAGGTCAGTGGAGATCTGCACTTATTGCATTGAAGCTTTAGGGCTTGTATAATCAATGCAATTTGGTAGTTCTACACACAGAGAAATAGGTTGTCCAATCGTTTACAGAAGTGTTTACTCACTGCGATACTTTAGCAATGAGTTTTGATAGATTTACAATCATATTTTTCAATCATGACAACAGTAGATCTTCATTACTTTACATGAATTAGGGGCAGCCCTGGATTTTGTTTACAACCACTGATGATTGAGCCATCAAGCAAGGAGAAAATAAAGTCATGGCTTAATACAGACACTTACTAGATCCTTGAAAACTACTTCGCAAACCCTGCTGGGAGCTCTCTTCTACTGTCATTTGACAGAAAGAACAATTCAATGAGGTTATTACACCCATGCCTATCATGAAATCTACTACAGATATTAATGTTACAGCCTTCTGCTGCTTCCAATTTATTTCATTTTACACGCTTACTGTGCATCTGAGTGTTGCACTCTAAGATGGTTGGAACTGTACCTTAGCAGTAAGTCAGAAAAGGAAGAGGCCAAAAGACTCGGCAAAATAAAGTAGGGACAAGTACGTAAATTAAGCTGGATGGTTAACAATTGGTGGAAGATGGTAATTATAGAAATTTTGCTGCAGGTTTTTTCAGTTTTTTTTAAAAGACACAAACACAACATTACCTTGTTATGCGTTAATGCAACAGATCCTGCTGCCAACACTCTAAGATATTAACTATCATATATCACGAATAAAGAACTGGATTTTCTACTTTGTCCTTCCAACCTAATTCCAGTCAATTTAATCACAACTTTTCTTCCCCCTTAGTTATTTTAGTTGAGAGATGAAATACATTTTAACTGTACGCAAACATGATCAAACTAATATTTATTAAGTTAGTTCAGTTGTTCAGGTGGGACCTTCAACTTTTGTATACTCCTCGAACCCAACCTAACAATGGCATTAACACTGATTTGTGCAGACCTGACTGGGAGTCAAGCTAATTAAATTAAACCCTGCCTAAAATGACAATATACTACAGTTCACTGGTTGTTGTACAACAGTCTCAAAATTTCATTCCACATTACAATTCATGTCACAGTTTGATTATGATTCAGGGAGTGTCCAGACTTTAGTACCTCATTTAGGTTAAGTCAGAGCTATTCTATTATAACCAGTTAATTATGAAACGTAGTGCTTTATCATTGATATTAACTATTTGATGCTTTAATCACAACCTGTACTTGTAACTCTGTGTTACCTGTTTAATGTATGCTCGCCATGTTAGCTCATTAACTACAGACAATCAAAATAATATCATTTTCTACATCCCATATCCCTTCTATTCAGCTGTGCTAACACCATCTGCCACATTCTTTGAGCAGAGCTGCATTGGGACAGATGCCAAATGGTGCCTTTAGTAATGGTTAAGTTTGATTGAGAGTGACAAGACACTTTCAGCATGTATAAAGAAAGGAAAAGAAATAGAATAATTTGTAAGGGCATTTAAATGGAAAGAAGGGGAAGTGACAGAAGTATCATTAGCATCTAACACCAAGAGGTGTGATGCAAGAAATCAAAGAAATAAAAGACATAGCCTTTACACAGATAGAATGTGAACAACTGAAAGGATTAAGTAATAATTGGCACAAAGGCTGATACAATTCATAGGCAAGCATAATAACATCAGGTAGCCTCACCACCAGCAAAATAGGTGCAGTGACTAAAGTGGTGATTTGAGCACGTTGTAGGGAGTGAGTCTGGGATGGCAACAATTATTCTTTTGGAGCCTAACAAGTCACTAATGCTCCTTCTGCCCCCACAAAATATAATCCAGTAACATCTGACAGTCCACTACAGTCAATAACAATAACTTGTATTTACATAGTGCTTCTAAAGTGGCCGCACACCCTAAGGGGTGGCCATGGGCACCCACATGGGCCCGAGCTACGCCTGCCTCTTTGTAAGATTCGTGGAACAGTTCCTCTTCCACAACGACACCAGCACCATCCTTCATCTCTTTCTCTATTACATTGATGACTGCAGCGGTGCTGCCTCATGCTTGAGCAGTTCATCAACTTTGCCAACCTCTTCCACCCTGCCCTCAAATTCACCTGGACGATTTCTGACAACCACCTTCCCCATTCTGGACCTCTCCGTCTCCATCTCTGGAAATCGACTCACCACCGACATCCATTTCAAACACATTGACTCCCACAGCTACCTCAACTACACCTCCTCTCACCCACTCCCCCTGCAAAATTGCTATCCCGTACTCTCAATTCCTCCGCCTCCTCGCATCTGCTCCCAGGATGAGGCATTTTACTCCAGAACATCCCAGATATCCTCCTACTGTAGGGACTGGAATTTCCTTTCCTCTGTAATTAAGGATGCCCTCAACCGCATCTCCTCCATTTCCTGTACTTCTGCCCTCAAACCCCCTCCACCCAAGAACAATAAGGATAGAGTCCCCTTGGTCCTCACATACCACCCCACCAAACTCCAAACCCAATGCAACATCCAATATTTATACCCGCATAATCAGACCCAACACCAAAAAGATCTTTCCCTCCCTACCCCTGTCTGCTTTCCACAGGGACCATTCATTCCACAACTCCCTCATCAGTTCCACATTCCCCACCAACTTCTCCACCATACCCGGTACTTTTACCTGCAACCACAGGAGGTGCAACACCTGCCCCTATACCTCCCCTCTCACCTCCATCCCAGGCCCTAAACAATCCTTCCAGATCCAGCAGAGATTCACTTGAACTTCATCCAACCTGATCTATGTATCCATTGTTCCTGATGTGGTCTCCTCTATATTGAGGACTCAGGGACTGGTTCGCAGAGCATTTGTACTCTGCACGCATCAACCAACCCGAACTTCCAGTTGCCATCCATTTTAATTCCCCCTCCCACTCTCCTGATGACATGGCCATCCTTGGCCTCCTCCATTGTCAGAGTGAGGCCAAATATAAACTGGAGGAACAACACCTGATATTTCGCCTTGGTAGCTTACAGCCCAATGGCCTCAATATTGACTTTGCCAGCCTCAAAATCCTTCAGCCCCCAGCCTTATCCAATCTCCAGCCTTTCCACTCCTCCTCGCCTCCCTGACCTGACCTAACCTGACCATCTTCCTACTCACCTATCCACTCCACCCTTCCCACTGACCAATCACAATAACCTCTTACCTGCATCCACCTATCACTATCCCACCTACCCTTCCCCCAGCTGTACACCCCTCCCTCTATTTACTTCTGGACTCCCCTCCCCCTTCCCAGTCCTGAAGAAGGGTTTCCGCCTGAAATGTTGACTTTCCTGCTCCTCGGATGCTGTCTGACCTGCTGTGCTTTTCCAGCTTCACATCTAATGACTTGCACATCCTAAAGTGCTTCATAAGAGCGTAATCAAGCACAATTTGAACAGTTTTTTGCCAAAATGGCAATGAGATTCGTAAGTACATCTTAAGAGCCCAAATGGCATTTTAAAATGGACAATGGTATGTAAGAGGAATAAGTATGTTTGGCCAGCATCAGACACTGTTTATGATAGGACTAATTGGAATACCAGCATGACTGTGCCTGTGAAGTGTTTTCAAACAATATGCTTCCAATAGTTGACCCTGGCTACATTCCAGTCCAATGTAACAAATGTAATACATTTTATGCTAACACATGGATATCCTGCGGTATTTCTCTTGGTGCAACAGGATCACTACCTTCATACATGTTCTCCTTTCCCTCACCCTCTAGTTCTCCATTGTTTTGTTCCCACTTTAGGTATTTACCTGTATTCATCTTTAGTACTTTTCTTTTCACTTTCTCCTTCATAAGATTCCTGTTTTATCCATTTTTTTCTCCATATTTCTGTAAAAGACCTCTGTTCCTCTCCATTGTGTGTAAGATTCAAACTATCAGTGCTAGAAGTTTGATCAGAGTATGCCACCCATTCAGAGGCATTGCATGATACAAGAAGTATATGTTACTCAGATTGTCCACAACTAACAAGATTTATTAATGATAATATAAGCATAGAAATGAATATAAGCATAGAAATAGGAGGAGGAGTAGGCCTTTCAACCTCTCAAACCTTCTCCACCATTCAATATGATCATAGCTGATCATCAAGCTCAATACCCTAATCCGACTCTTCCCTCAATATCCCATGATCCTTTATCCACAAAAGCTATATTGATCACCTTGTTGAAAAACCATAATGTTTTGGCCTCAACCATTTCTGTGATAGTGAATACCATGGGCTCACCAGTCTCTGGGTGAAGAAATTTGTCCTCATCTCAGTCCTAAAAGGTTTGAACCTTATTTTTAAACTATGACACCGGTTCTGGACTCACCCACCATTGGGAACATCCTTCCTTCATCTAACCTGTCATAGAGTCGTAGAGCTGTACAGCACAGAAACAGACCCTTCGGTTCAACACGTCTATGCCAACCAGCTATCCTAGATAAATCGAGTCCCATTTGCCAGCATTTGGCCCATATTTCTCTAAACCCTTACTATTCATATACCCATCCAGATGCTTTTTAAATGTTGTAATTGTAGCAGTTTCCACCACTTCCTCTGGCAGCTTACTCCATACATGCAACATCTTCTGCATGAAATGGTTGCCCCTCAGATCCCTTTTAAATCCCTCTCACCTTAAACCTATGCCTCTAGCTTTGGACTCCCCCATGTCAGGGAAAAGATCTTGTCAGTTTACCCTATCCATGCCCCTCATGATTTTATAAACCTCTATTAGGTCATGCTACAGCCTCTGATGCTCTGGGGAAAATAGCCCCAGCCTATTCAGCCTCTTCCTATAGCTCTAACATTCCAACCCTGGCAACATCCTTGTAAATCTTTTCTGAACCCTTTCAAAATTCACATGGTGAGCCAATAGCCTAGTGGTATTATTGCTAGACTGTTAATCCAGAGACCCAGATAATGTTCTGGGGACCCGGATTCAAATCCCACCACGACAGATGGTGGAATTTGAATTCAACAAAAATATCTGGAATTAACAATCTAATGATGACCATGAATCCATTGTCTATGGTTGGGAATTCCCATCTGGTTCACTGATGTCCTTACAGGCCTACATGTGACTCCAGATCCATAGCAATGTGGTTGACTCTTAACTGCGGGATGGGCAATAAATGCTGCCTAACCAGTGATGCCCTCATCCCCTGAATGAATAAAGGAAAAAAACGTCCTTCCTATAGAAGAGAGACCAGAATTGCACACAGTATTCAAAAGTAGCCTAACTAATGCCCTGTACACCCTCAACATGACCTCCCAACTCCTATACTCAATGCACTGACCAATAACGGCAAGTATTCCAAATGCCTTTTTCACTATCCTGTCTCCCTGCGACTCCATTTTCAAAGAAAAATGTCTCTTTACTCAGCCACACTCCCCAGGACCTTACCATTAAGCGTACAAGTCCTGCCCTGATTTGCCTTTCCAAGATGCAGCACCTCACATTTATCTAAATTAAACTCCATCTGCTGCTCCTTGATCCATTGACCCATCTGATCAAGGTCCCATTGTACTCTGAGGTAACCTTCTTTGTTGTCGGCTTTGCTCCAATTTTGGTGGCATCTGCAAACTTACTAACCATGCCTTCAATGTTCACATCCAAATGATTTATATAAACGATAAAAAGCAGTGGACCAGCAGTGATCCTTGTGGCACACCACTGGTCACAGGCCTCTAGTCTGAAAAGCAACCTTCTACCACCGCCCTCTGTCGTCTACCTTCAAGCCAGGTCTGTACCCAAATGGCTAGTTCTCCCTATATTCCACGTGATTTAACCTTGCTAACCAGTCTACCATGAAAAACCTTGTCGAATGCCTTACTGAAGTCCATATAGATCACATTTGCTGCTCTGCCCTCATCAATCCTCTTTGTTACTTCTTCAAAAAACTCAATCAAGTTAGTGAGACACCATTTCCCACGCACAAAACCATGTTGACTATCCCTAATCTGTCTTTGCCTTTCCAAATACATGTAAATCCTGTCCCTCAGGATTCCCTCTAACAACTTGCCCACCACCGATGTCAACCTCACCAGTCTATAGTTCCCTGGTTTTTCCTTACCACTTTTCTTAAATAGTGGCACCACGTTAGCCAACCTCCTGTTTTCTGGCATCTCACCTGGGAATCCTGGAAATATTCTCCATAAGTACAGCCATAATGTTATCCCTAATCAAAAACTTCACTCCCCCTCCTCTCTTGCCCCCTTTTCCATCCTTTCTGTTGCATCTACACCCGGGAACATTTAAGCTGCTAGTCCTGTTCATCCCTGAGCCACATCTCTCTAATTGCTATGGAATCCCAGTCCCATGTTCTCAACCATGCCCTGAGTTCATCTGCCTTACCTGTTAGGTCTCTTGCATTAAAATAAATGCAGTTTAATTGATCAGTCCTACCTCTGCTTTGTTCCTGCTGCCCTGACTGTTTGACTTGTTCCTTTTCCCAACTGCACCGGTCTCAGACTGATGTCTTCCCTCACTATCTCCCAGGGCTCCACCACCAACCCCGTTCTCCAGCAGCAGCACCACCGCGCACCCCGCCCCCCCCCCCAACACCCCCACCGGCCACACCTTACTACTTTAAATCCTCCCGAGCAGGTGCAGCAAATCTCCCCACCAGTATATTAGTTCCCTTCCAATTCAGGTGCAACCAGTCCTTCTTATACAGGTCACTTCTACCCCAGAAGGGGCAGCACCATGGCTCAGTGGTTAGCACCGCTGCCTCACAGCACTAGGGACTCAGGTTCGATTCCACCCTTGGCCAACTGTCTGTGTGGAGTTTGAACATTCTCCCCGTGTCTGCATGGATTTCCTCCAGGTACTCCAGTTTCCTCCCACTGTCCAAAGATGTGCAGGCTGGGTGGATTGGCCATGCTAAATTGCCTGTAGTGCTCAGGGATGTGTAGATTAGGGGGATGGGTCTGGGTGGGATGCTCCAAGAGTTGGGTCAAAGGACCTATTTCTGCACTGTAGGGACTCTATGAAAATGGACTTCAAGTTTAAAAAAAAGAGATTCTAATGATCTAAAAATTTGAATCCTTCTCGCCTGCACTAGCTCCTCAGCCACGCATTCACCTATTTTATCCTCCTATTCCTACCCTCACTAGCTCGTGGCACCAGGAGTAATTCAGACATTATTACCCTCGAGGACCTCCTTTTTAAATTCCTGCCTAATTTCCTATATTCTCCCCTCAGAATCTCATCCTTTTTTCCTCTTCCTATGTTGTTAGTCCCAATGTGTACAATGGCCTTCTACTGGTTCCTCTCCCCTTTTAGAATATTCTGCACCTTCTCTGAGATATCCTTGATCCTGGCACCAGGGAGGCAACACACCATTCTGATTTCTCACTGTTAGTGCAGAAATGTCTGTCTAGTCCTGTTAGAATTTTATAGTTTTCTATGAGGTCCCCCACTCATTCTTCTAAACTCTAGTGACTAGAATCCTAACCAACTCAATCTCTCCTCATATTATCAGTCCTGCTATTCCAAAAATCAATTTGGTAAACCTTCGCTGCACTCCCTGTATAGCAAGAACGTCCTTCCTCAGAAAAAGTGACCAAAACTGTCCACAATACTCGATGTGTGGCCCCACCAATTCCCTGTATAATTGCAGCAAGACATTCTTGTTCCCTTACTCAAAACCTTTCACGAGGACGGCCAAAATGCAGTGTGCCTTCTTTACTGCCTGCTGCACCTGCACACTTACTTTCAGTGAATGGTGCATGAGGACACCCAGGTCTCATTAAACATTCCCCTCTCTCAACTTACAGCTCAGCTTTTCACCCAGCTTTGTGTCACCTGCAAATTTTGAGATATTACATTTTGTACCCTCATCTAAATCATTAACATATATAGCAGGGGTGCTAGTACCAATCCCTATGGTACTGCACTAGTCACTGCCTGATGTTCAGAAAAAAAAAATTCTGCTCTTTGCTTCCTGTCTTCTAATTTCTTATCCATTTCAATACACTATCAGCCAATCCCATGCACTTTAATTTTACGCATTAATTTCTTATGTTGAAAATCTTCTGAAAGTCCAAATAAACCACATCCCCAATTCCCCCCGATCATTCTACTAGTTACATCTTGAATTAATTCCCGTAGATTTGACAAGTATGGTTTTCCTTTTGTAAATCCATGCTGACTGTTTCTGATTCTACCTCTGTTTTCTAAGTGCTCTGCTGTAAAATCCTTGTAAATGGACTCTAGCATCTTCCCCACTACCGAGGTCAGACTCACTGATCTACAATTCCCTCTCTATTTCCATTTTAAGTAGTGGGGCTACATTAGCTATTATCGAATCTTTAGGAACTGTTCCAGAATCTAAAGAGCTTTGGAAGATGACTGCCAATGCATCCGCTATTTTGAGGGCCATTTCCTTAAGTCCTCTGGGATATAGGTTATCAGGCCCTGGGGATTTATCCACCTTCAATCCCATTAATTTCTGTAACACCATTTCTCTTTCGATTTGCTTCCATGCTTTTCCCTCACTAAACTAAACCAAGCATTCCCCACAGGGAAATGAAGCTTACCTTGCAAATGTATTCTTTCCTCTCTATCTAGACACCAGCTTACATTCCCACTTGGCCATTCAACGCTCTCACTCATCCTCATCCTCGTGCTTTGTCAGGACTATCCCTCCACAAAACTCCATCAATCCGCCCAACCCATTACATTGCTCTCACTTAGTCTCATACTTGGTCTCCTCTTTCTTTACTTCTGGAGGAGAAAGCACAGAACACCAATAAAAAAACAAGGGCCTGGATTTTACAAGGTCCTGCAGACCCTGCTTCCCCTACCTTGGGAGAAGGTCAAACTGTAGAGAGTCATCATCCAATCAAATGGCCAGCAATTCAGTAGCAGGCCAAATTTTTTGAGAGGTCCTCCTGAAGTTTTCTCAAGGGCTGGGTCCTTGGTGCTTTGAGGCAGCAGTACTAACCACTGAGCCACTGTGCTCTGCTCCTATGATGCTGCTTGGCCTGCTGTGTTCATCCAGCCCTGCACCTTGTTGTCATTGAGGAAGGGGAGTCTGGTCTACTTGGTGAAAGAACTAAGTATCACACAGCCACAAGACATGTAAAACTCACTCATGTTGGCTTGATGTGAACAACCATTGGAAAATCATCAAATGCAGAAAAATTATTTAACAACTTGACTTTTCTAAATCTTGACTCCCATCTCCAAAATGCAGCACACAGGGCACGATGTAGCAGGAGAAATGGATCTAGATGTCATCCATGTACAGGTGGAAGCTGAGCCCATATTAAAAAGGGATGACATATTTTAATGATTATTACAGAGGATACCATTTCAGTGGCAGTATATAAATATATTTGCAGCAAAGTATGGCATGTATTCATAAGAAAACAGTATGTTCATGGACAGTAGCAATTTAGAAAAAGAGATGTTGTAAAACAAAGCGATCAACACAAAACTTCACTCTTTATTATTAGCCCTACAGAAATCTACCTGTTACGTAGCCTGCTTATGGTATTATTGATTTTTGCCTTTGGGTAATTGACAAAATGCAACATAATGTCTAATGAATCAGAGATAGTAGGAACTACAGATGCTGGAGAATCCGAGACACCAAGGTGCAGAGCTGGATGAACACAGCAGGCCAAGCAGCATCATAGGAGCAGAAAGGCTGACGTTTCGGGCCTAGACCCTTCATCAGAAATGGGGGAGGGGAAGGGGGTTCTGAAATAAATAGGGAGAGAGTGGGAGGCGGATAGAAGATGGATAGAGGAGAAGATAGGTGGAGAGGAAACAGACAGGTTGTAGAGGCGGGATGGAGCCAGTGAAGGTGGGGAGTTAGGGAGGGGATAGGTCAGTCCAGGGAGGACGGACAGGTCAAGGGGGCGGGATGAGGTTAGTAGGTAGGAGATGGGGGTGCGGCTTGAGGTGGGAGGAGGATAGGTGGGAGGAAGAACAGGTTAGGGAGGCGAGGACGAGCTGGGCTGGTTTTGGGATGAGGTGGGGGGAAGGGAGACTTTGAAGCTTGTGAAATCCACGTACCACCCCACCAACCTCCGGCCAATAAAGAATCCCCCTCGTCCTCATGTACCACCCCACCAACCTCCGGATCCAACGCATCATCCTCCGACACTTCTGCCATCTGCAATCCGACCCCACTACCAAAGACATCTTTCCCTCCCCACCCTTATCTGCTTTCCGGAGGGACCACTCTCTCCGTGACTCCCTTGTCCGCTCCACACTCCCCTCCAGCCCCACCACACCCGGCACTTTTCCCTGCAACCGCAGGAAGTGCTACACCTGCCCCCATACCTCCTCCCTCACCCCCATCCCAGGCCCCAAGAAGACTTTCCACATCAAGCAGATGTTCACCTGCACATCTGCCAATGTGGTATACTGCATCCGCTGTACCCGTTGTGGCCTCCCCTACATCGGGGAAACCAAGCGGAGGCTCAGGGACCGCTTTGCAGAACACCTACGCTCGGTTTGCAGTAAACAACTGCACCTCCCAGTCGCAAACCATTTCAACTCCCCCTCCCATTCCTCAGACAACATGTCCATCCTGGGCCTCCTGCAGTGCCACAAAGATGCCACCCGAAGGTTGCAGGAACATCAACTCATATTCCGCTTGGGAACCCTGCAGCCCAATGGTATCAATGTGGATTTCACAAGCTTCAAAATCTCCCCTCCCCCTACCGCATCCCAAAACCAGCCCAGCTCGTCCCCGCCTCCCTGTTCTTCCTCCCACCTATCCCCTCCTCCCACCTCAAGCCCCACCCCCATCTCCTACCTACTAACCTCATCCCGCCCCCTTGACCTGTCCGTCCTCCCTGGATTGACCTATCTCCTCCCTACCTCCCCACCTACACTCACCTTTACTGGCTCCATCCCTGCCTCTGTGACCGGTCTGTCTCCTCTCCACCTATCCTCTCCTCTATCCATCTTCTATCCGCCTCCCACTCTCTCCCTATTTATTTCAGAATCCCCTTCCCCTCCCCCATTGCTGATGAAGGGTCTAGGCCCGAAACGTCAGCTTTCCTGCTCCTGTGATGCTGCTTGGCCTGCTGTGTTCATCCAGCTCTACACCATAATGTCTAATTGTTTAGCTGTATGCTATAAAGCATTGCAACCTTTACATTAAATCATATAGTAACTGAAAGTCCTTTAGTTTAAGTAATTTTTAATCTGAAAGATCTATAAATGTAGCACTATGTTTCTCATTGCAGGTTTACACTGGCATCAAGTCTCCACAGTGATTGGATGCTCATGCTGTTCTTTGTTCATACCCACCTGACTGTGACTGTCACTCTGGGTTTGCTTCTGATCCCGAAGGTATTGTCAGTGTTCCTCAAATCCTGCTATTAAAAGCTTTTCAAATATAACATTTATGTGGTTCAGCCCTATGTCATGCTTCATTTATCATGTCATAGCTATCAAATCAGAATCAGATTAGTTGATGATTTTAGATTGTTGGACTCAAAAAGAAATGGCAGCTCCAACAGACACACCAATACGACTGTAAATTTGTATCAACTATGTGTTGTCCTAACTATCACAAAATAATATTCACATCGTTCTTACTTACTTCAGAGAAAAATAAAACACAAGTGACACTTGGAATGTTGTAATGCCTGCGATTGTAAAACACAGTCCCTGCAATTAACCTGGCAAATTACGATATGGGGCAATTTACATTTGTTTCTGAAGTAAGTTGTAATGGGATAGAATTAAAAGTTATTTTCACTAGACATTCTGACATATCCAAGATGTGGATAGATTGGGGGTCATTGAAGCTCAACGCTGAAGATCAGGCTTAAAAATCTTCCACTTCATTTTCAGTTTTACTTGATGATTGATTGATTGATGTCATTTGTACCGGAATGCAGTGAAAAGCTTTGTTTACACGCAGTACAGGCAGATCGTAGTAAGCAAGCATGTACAGATCAAAGGTTGTCAAAAGACTTAGAGGCATACAGGTTACATTGCAGAGCCTGAGCGCTAGATGAGATCAACATTAGCGAGGTCAGCATTATTTGAGGCTACAGAGTCCATTCATCAGTCTAATAACTGCCCGGAAGAAGCTGTTCCTGAACCTGCTGGTGCTTGTGTTCAAGCTTCTGTATCTTCTTTCTGATGGAAAAGGTTGTAGGAGATCATTACCAGGGTACAATGGGTCTTTGATGATGTTGGCAGCCTTTCCACAACAGTGAGACATTTAAGTGGAGTCTATGGATGGAACGTTGGCTTCCGTGATTGTTTGGCCTGTGCTACTACCTTCTGTAGTTATTCGTGGTCCTGGGCAGAGCAGTTGCCATTCCAGGCTGTTATGCACACGGACAGTATGCTTTCAATGGTGCATCTGTAGAAGTTGGTGAGGGACTTATGGACATGCCAAATTTCCTGAGCCACCTGAGGAAGAGATGTTGTTGTGCCAACTTGACTGTCGCATCTATGTGGAGAGTCCAGGACAGGTCATCAGTAATCGTCACTTTGAGGAACTTGATCCTGTTGACCCGCTCAATCTCAATTTCGTTGATGTAGATGGAGGTGAGTTCTTCTCCTTTCTTTCTGAAGTCAATGATCAGTTCTTCACACTTTTGGTTGTTTTGAGACAAGGTAACACACAATTTAATGCCTTTAATGGGAATTATAATGTTAATTTAATCTACACTGATGAAACTAGTTTCCAAGATTAGAGAAGGATGAGTGCAAAGTCTTAATTTCACTGATAATTTGGTTCATTCCAGTTTTGCTATTCAATATACATAACTGGATACTCCTCTTGTTCTGTCATGTAAGGTCAGCATTGGTTATCTCTCCCTGTTGCCAACATGATCTTTGACACAATTTTATCAGATTACCAGGACTCTTCATCCCAGTGTTGCAGACAATTAAGTGCCTAACATGTGAGAATCCTCTATAGGTTTTCGGTTGTAATTGATAAAGAAGGGCCAGTAAGAGAAAGAAAGGGCAGCCAGTTATGTCAGATGGCATGCTGGTTTCCATCAACATACAGCACAAATAATTCACCCATACCAAACTGATTTCAGTTAGAATGTATTTAAAGAGTCTGTGACAGACATGCCATTTCCTTGAGGAAAATGTCCAGAGACAGGCTTAACATTCTGACAGGAATCACCAGTGTTCATCTATTTTAACTGTTTGAAAACTTTTAGCTGCTTACTGGGAAACACAGAAGATATCTGCAGTGTCAGCCAGTGTATCAGCACATTATTCTGAAGGGGCATGTAGAAAGGAAGAAAAACAGCAACATGTTAGAGCTGCGTTATGATTCTGGAACAGTCTGATGACTTTAAATAAAAGATTTAAATTCCCAATTACAAATCTGAAGAAATTGCATGTCAAAATTTCAATTTTTAGATTTTCACTACAACAAACCGGCTAAAAGCAATGTTGAATAAACTTACCTAGTAGGGAACTAATACTCTGAACTACAGAAAATATTTGTGCATTCTTTAATGAATTAATAACTGCATGCTGCATACATATACATCACAACATTCTCACCACAGGATTACAGAGAGGAATATTCTGTCTCATTCAAAGTGACCTGGTATTGTGAACTGAAGGCCTGATGACAGCCATGCACCTTATCCGTGTGCAAACCCTAGTTCCCTGTGACACCTACCTTGCAACCCTCTTTCTCTTGCCATTACTCACGTCTAGCCTGGGATGCAGTAATGATCCCAGATCCCGGCTGGGTGTCTTGCTGGTAGCAGTCACTGCCTTCCCAATGGCGCTGCTGAAAATGATGTCTCTGAAAGGCCTGCTGCTGGTCTGTCAAGTGCCTAACTAGAACAAAATGAGATGAGCATTCCTGAAAAGGGGAAGCACAGGGCTTCAGCCAGCAGCCCAGTCCCACTTCACCTGCACAAGTTTCTGCCACAATCTTAACAGGCAATAGTCCACTGCCACTCCCAACATCTAAAAGGATCATGCCTCCTTGTTTCACTGAGTCCTAACTCTTGTTTATTTTCTGTACTTGATTTGCCTCAGAACTTTGCAGAGATCCACTATTTTCTAAGTGCGCAACAGGTTTATTTACACAAGTTTTTTAAAGGCCCCTGCAATCACAAACTATCTGCATGTATTCTTGAAACTCAGGATTCCAGGTTTTTCTGTAGCGTTTGTTGATTTTACTCTTTGAGTCCACACTCAGGTGCCACCAATCAAACACAGTGAGCATAGGTCAGTTACCAGACTCACATAACTGAACACAAGACGATGAAATAATTGAGCACTAAAGTAATGTCAAGTGACCATCAAAATATGTTTCCCTAAGCTTTTGTAGCTTTTCCAAACCGGCAAGATGATCTCCTCTATCAATTTCTCCTCCTGGCTTCCTGGCAAACCTTCAGACTCTTTAGATTGACAGGTGATGTATCTCTTTTAACCAGCAATCGTTTCTCTCCCACATTCTGTCTGGTAGCTCACAGAGGACAAGTAACTTTCTCCTCAATGCTGACTATACCAGCTGCAACCTGGGTTTCCATTAAACCTTTCTTTCTCTCTTTTTCTGTCCAAACATCTGGAGACCAAATTGTTGTCCACAGTCAGCCCAGCTGCTCCCACCTCTGTTTTCAACAATAAACAATATGCACCTTCCTCCCAGTAAATCTCAACGTCAGTCCCTCTGAGTTCCCAAAAGTAATCAAGTTACCTAGACTTATTGTGAGATAAAATTTGAAGCAGATCACATGAAGATAATATTACCTTGAATTAAAGTGACAACATCAAAACCTAATCATCTTACAAACTTCACATTTGTAACAGCAGCATCATTATTTGGAGAGAGAATGAAAGGATGTAGGTAACTTTCTGAAAGAAAGACTTATGACCACTATTATGTCAATTACAGACAGAAGCAGCATACACAAACTGCAAAAGGAATGATTATCTTGCTTATCTCTGAGATATTAATGTAGCACTCCGGACACCTCAGAACTATACATCAGAAATGCATCATCTATTTCTTCCTTTTTTTTAGTATCACAGAAAAAAATTCTTACTGCCCATGATTAATGTCTTTGAGTGTTGTCTTGTCCTCAGAGTGATTGTCCCAAATTCAATAACTCCAGCAGCAAGCATTTTTTTTTTGTTTTAAAATGATTACTCATTATCACACACTTGCCCAAGAGATTTGAAACATTCAACATCTCAATAACCCAACTCTCTCATTATCATAGATCCAGATAAAGGGGAAAAAAGTACAATTACAGTTTAGTATGGCCTCAGTCTCTTTCATTACACAAATGTAGTTTCTTAGATGAGTAGGTGCTTTAATTGAGGTAAAGGTTTTGTAACATAGATGATTCTCTCAGGAGATTGATTCTCAGTGTACTTCTAGTTGGAACAGCTTGGGAAGAACTCATGTTTCATGGCTTTACAAGGAACTCTGCATGCAGGTTCTTACAAAGTGATAGCCTCATGGTATTAGCACTAGACTGTTAATCCAGAACATTTTTTTGCTTTGATTTATTATTGTCACATGTACCTGGGTACTGTGAAAGTTTTATTTTGCATGCAGTACACCGCAGTCACCTACCCTGTCTTATTTCCCAAGAATAGGTCACATCTTTCTCCTTCTCTGGTATGTACATCCACATAGTGATTCAGAAAATTTTCTTGTCCACACTTAATGAATTCCTCTCCGTCTAAGTCCTTAACACTGTGGCAGTCCCAGTCTATATTTGGAAAGTTAAAATCCCCTACTGTTACTGCCCTATTATTCTTACAGATAACTGAGATTTCCTTATAACTTTGCTACTCAATTTCCTGCTGACTATTGAGAGACCATTGTACTAATCCCAATAAGGTGATCATCCCTTTCTTATTGCTCAGTTCCACCCAAATAACTTCCCTGGATGTACTTCCCAGAAGATCGTCCATAAGTGCAACTGTAATGTTATCCTTAAACAAAAATGCCACTCCCCCTCCTTTCTTGCACCCGCCAACCCCCACCTTTCCATCCTTCCTATAACCTCTACACCATGGAACATTAGCTGCCAGTCCTGTCGCCTCCCTCAGCAATGTTTCTATAATAGCTATGATATCCCAGTCCCATGTTCCCAACCATGCCCCGAGTTCATCACCTTACCTGTTAGGCCTCTTGCTTTGAAATAAATGCAGTTTAATTTATCAGTCCTACCTTATTCTCTGCTTTGTTCCTGCCTGCCCTGACTGTTTGATTTGCTCGCTTTCCCAACTGCACCAGTCTCAGATTGATCGTTTTCCTCACCATCTCCTTGGGCTTCACCCCCTCTCCCATTTACTACTTTAAATCCTCCTGAGCAGGTGTAGCAAATCGCCCTGCCAGTATATTTGTCCCCTTCCAGTTCAGGTGCAACCCATTCCTCTTATATAGGTCACTTCTACCTCAGAAGAGATTCCAATGATCTAACCGTGTTATCTCAGACTCCAGCATTGACAGTTCTTCCTATCTCTTGCTTGGTATAGGTAGTGTTAAGCGACTCTGCTACCAATGTAGCATCCACATGCTGAAATAACATACCTTACATGAACGTTGTAGTTCGAGCCCGAGCCTGGTGGGATGTCTTTGGCTACACTTCACAATGGAGAAGCAGGATGTCAAACCTTAAGTAACTCTTTTGACAGCCTTCCTCAGTTTATCTTGTTCATTTTCCCAGGAGCTGATTCTTTCCAATATATTTAATAAATTGAAAATATTAGCTTCAAGAAAGATTTGAAAGTTAACTAACAGAAAGCTGCAGGACTTTTCGACTACTGAGAAAATTGTAATAACTCACTGGAGGAGACAGATTGCTAAAATGTTTTAAGTAACCATGAACTGCATTTGACATTAGTGATCAGTATATTGAAATAAGGGTCAGTTCTCAAATTTCCTCCAGTCATCATTTTAAGATAATCTGTGCAAATCTGTTTGAAATAATGGAAGCTAGCTTCCTGGAAACCAATGTTCTCCTCATGATACCATTGACTGATATATAAACAGCATTGGAATAAAGAGAATTTCATTCTGGTTAAATAACAAGTGAATTATAACTGTCTGGAGGTAGTAGGAACTGCCGATGCTGGAGAATCTGAGATAACATGGTGTAGAGCTGGATGAACACAGCAGGCCAAGCAGCATCAGAGGAGCAAGGCAGCTGACGTTTTGGGCCTAGACCCTTCTTCAGAAATGGGGGAGGGGAAGGGGATTCTGAAATAAATAGGGAGAGAGGGGGAGGTGGATAGAAGATGGATACAGGAGAAGATAGGTGGAGAGGAGACAGACAGGTCAAAGAGGCAGGGATGGAGCCAGTAAAGGTGAGTGTAGCGGGGGAGTTAGGGAGGGGATAGGTCAGTCCAGGGAGGACGGACAGGTCAAGGAGGCAGGATGAGGTCAGTGGGTAGGAGATGGGGGTGGGGCTTGAGGTGGGAGGAATGGTTAGGGAGGCGGTGACTAGCTGGGCTGGTTTTGAGATGCGGTCAGGGGAGGGGAGATTTTGAAGCTTGTGAAATCCACATTGATACCCTTGGGCTGCAGGGATCCCAAGCGAAATATGAGATGCTGTTCCTGCAGCTTTCAGGTGGCATCATTGTGGCACTGCAGGAGGCTCAGTAAAGGACTCACCTTTGTCCCCCTCCACCCAAACATCGACGAATTCAACTCATGTTTGGACATTGAGCAGTTTTTCTGCCGCTTCCACCTCCGCACTTACTTCTTTAACCATGAGCCTAACCCTTCCTCTACTGACCCCTTCTCCTGCCTCCAACACACCCCCTCCTCCTGGACACCACCCCAAGGCCTCCTACCCTCCCTCGACCTCTTCATCTCTAATTGCCGTCGAGACATCAATCGCCTCAACCTCTCCACCCCTCTCACCCACTCCAACCTCTCCCCCACAGAACATGCAGCCCTCCGCTCCAATCCCAACCTCACCATAAAACCCGCAGACAAGGGAGGCACAGTTGTAGTATGGTGCACTGACCTCTACATCGCCGAGGCCAGACGCCAACTCTCCGACACCTCCTCCTACTGCCCCCTTGATCATGACCCCACCCCCGAGCACCAAACCATCATCTCCCAAACCATCCACAACCTCATCACCTCAGGTGACCTCCCACCCACAGCCTCTAACCACATCATTCCCCAACCCCGCACCGCCCGCATCTATCTCCTTCCCAAAATCCACAAACCTGTCTGCCCTGGTCAACCCATTGTCTCCGCCTGCTCCTGCCCCACCGAACTTATCTCCACCTATCTCGACTCCACTTTCTCCCCCTTGGTCCACGAACTCCCTACCTACGTCCGTGACACCACCCACGCCCTCCACCTCTTCCAAAACTTCCAATTCCCTGGTCCCCAACACCTCATCTTTATTATGGACGTCCAGTCCCTATACACCTGCATTCCCCATGCAGATGGCCTAAAGGCCCTCTGCTTCTTCCTGTCCCACAGGCCCGACCAGTCCCCCTCCACTGACACCCTCATCCGCTTAGCCGAACTCGTCCTCACCCTCAACAACTTCTCTTTCAATTCTTCCCACTTCCTACAGACAAAGGGGGTAGCCATGGATACCCGCATGGGCCCAAGCTATGCCTCCCTCTTTGTAGGTTACGTGGAACAATCCCTCTTCCAAAGCTACACTGGCCCTAAACCCCACCTCTTCCTCCATTACATTGATGACTGTATCGGCGCCGCCTCGTGCTCCCACGAGGAGCTTGAACAGTTCATCCACTTCACTAACACCTTCCACCCCAACCTTAAGTTCACCTGGACCATCTCTGATACCTCTCTCTCCTTCCTGGACCACACTTTCTCCATCTCTGGTATCCACCTGGAAACCGATATCCATTTCAAACCTACTGACTCCCACAATTACCTAGAATACACCTCCTCTCACCCAGCTTCCTGCAAAAAGGCCATCCCCTATTCCCAATTCCTTCGCCTCCGCCGCATCTGCTTCCGAGATGAGGCATTCCACTCCCGGACATCCCAGATGTCCTCGTTTTTCAAGGACCACAACTTCCCCTCCACAGTGGTCGAAAATGCCCTCGATCGTGTCTCCCGCATTTCCTGCAACTCATCCCTCACACCCCTTACCCACAATAACAACCGAAACAGAATCCCCCTCATCCTCACGTACCACCCCACCAACCTCCGAACCCAATGCATTATCCTCCGACATTTCCGCCATCTGCAATCTGACCCCACTACCAAAGACATTTTTCCCTCCCCACCCTTATCTGCTTTCCGGAGGGACCACTCTCTCCGGGAATCCCTTGTCCACTCCACACTCTCCGCCAGCCCCACCACACCCGGCACTTTTCCCTGCAACCAAAGCAAGTGCTACACCTGCCCCCTAACCCCCATCCCAGGCCCTAAGAAGATCTTCCACATCAAACAGATGTTCACCTGCACATCTGCTAATGTAGTATACTGTATCCGCTGTTCCCGTTGTGGCCTCCTCTACATTGGGGAAACCAGGCGGAGGCTTGGGGACCGCTTTGCGGAACACCTATGCTCAGTTCGCAACAAACAACTACACCTCCCAGTCGTGAACCATTTCAACTCCCCCTCCCACTCTTTGGACGACATGTCCATCCTAGGCCTTCTGCAGTGCCACAATGACGCCACCCGAAAGCTACAGGAACAGCATCTCATATTTCGCTTAGGAACCCTGCAGCCCAATGGTATCAATGTGGACTTCACAATCTTCAAAATCTCCCCTTCCCCGACCGCATCCCAAAACCAGCCCAGCTAGTCCCCGCCTCCCTAACCTGTCCTTCCTCCCACCTATCCCCTCCTCCCACCCCAAGCCCCACCCCCATCTCCTACCCACTAACCTCATCCCGCCCCCTTGACCTGTCCGTCCTCCCTGGATTGACCTATCCCCTCCCTAACTCCCCACCTACACTCACCTTTACTGGCTCCATCCCCGCCTCTTTGACCTGTCTGTCTCCTCTCCACCTATCTTCTCCTCTATCCATCTTCTATCCGCCTCCCCCTCTCTCCCTATTTATTTCAGAACCCCCTTCCACTCCCCCATTTCTGAAGAAGGGTCTAGGCCTGAAACGTCAGCTTTCCTGCTCCTCTGATGCTGCTTGGCCTGCTGTGTTCATCCAGCTGTACACCGTGTTATAACTGTCTGGAAACAGTTTTTCGGATGTCTTGATAAAATGGGCGATTCTTTGAATTCAGCCCCATTAGAATCTTTAAGATCATCTTAGCCTATTGGATAAGAAATTAATAGAAAGCTAGACAAGAACATTGGCTAATGAATCCTATTCAGACTGCAACTAGATTAATTGTGGTATAGAGTCATTGTTGGGACATATTTCCCTTGACATACATTAAATGATTTAAACTTGCGCTTGGGGATAGAATACTAAATATTGCAAATGATACAAAAATAAAGAAATTGGTTAAGTGTGAAGGAAAAGATAAGCAGCTTCAAGAGTGATGAGGAAAACAGATGGATGAAAATTAATGCAGAGCAACTTGAAGTGACTTATTTTGTGGAAAAGAAATTTCACTGCTTTAAAAGGACTGATGAGCAGAAAGATTTGGTTTCAGATGTAGAAATGCTAAAATGTAATTTTTATGTTTGAATGTTTTGTCCGCTGTTGGGTGCTCCATTTATGCAGGATATTAAGGCAGTAGAGACAGTTCAGAGGAGATTTATTGAGATGATACCAAGCTGTAAGAAGGTGACACTCACTTCTGTGTGGAATAACTCAGGCAAATAGCATTCATGCATTTAAGGAAAACGTTGGTAAGTACAGGATGGTGAAACTGATAGAAGACTAAACAGATAGGGTTTGATGAAGGCAGACGGGAAGAGGCTGGTTGGGCATAAATGCTGGTACAGACTAGTTGGATTAAATGTCTTGTTTTAGTCCTGCAAAAAATCTATACAATTGTTTGGAAATTTGAAGAATATTCACAATTAAAATCAAAGCATCTATTCTGCATAATAGTTGGCACATAAAGATGTATTCCTTGCACCAAGCAAATCAAGTGCTGTTCCTGTGCAGAGGATACTTTGAAGTCACATTCAGTATAATCCTCCTTTACTGGGCTTCTTACTGCAGCACTTGCAAAGGTGCATGAAGAAAGAGTTTTCTCTTCAATCTCTCCCCACCGTTTCCAGCATGCTACACAACCAGGAGGATGAAACCCCTTTAAACAGCAGTAGCTGCTGCACACTGATCCTACATCCCATTGGTAGCCATCTACTGACAACAATTCCAATCAGGACCAAAAGCAATTTGTGTAAAATTAATCAGGTCAATCTCACCAGATTTAGTAAGGTCAGGTGAGCACAGGATCATAAACAGTGTTACCACTGCGGGGGGTATTTTTCTGAAGAAGGGTCTAGGCCTGAAACATCAGCCTTCCTGCTCCTCTGATGCTGCTTGGCCTGCTGTGTTCATCCAGCTCTACACCTTGTTATCTCTACCAATGAGGGAACTGGAAAATCTATCCTTGTGTCATTATCTTTTGTAGTGATATTTTAATACCATACATTTTAATGTTGTGATTTTTTCTGTACGTGAATCATTGGCTTTGTAATTGGCTTGAGGCATAATGAAGCGTACTCCTTTCAGACATGTATGAAATTATGCATGATGTGCACCCACCATCTGCTGCATTTTCAGACCCGAGTCTCACAATGCTTTGTCAGATCATTGCATGGTCTTCAGACTGGTGTTGTACTTTTGTCAATTAACAATGTTTGATTTTTCAAATCAAAACATGAAGAGACTTAACCTATGTTTTTGAGCATGGTGGTTTTGTTTTAATTGAATCCAACCTGTGCACAAACACTCTTCATTTGTCAGGATGAAAAAACCACATTGTACATTCTGTACACATTAGGGCAGTGCTCATCTGCTGATAATTTTTTTTACTATAGAAAATAATTAAATGGAAGAGGACAGCATTAACATTAGAGACTCTAGTCAAGTTATATATAGCAGGCGTCTGTCCAGTTCAGGTGTATTCCTGCAACCTGTCTTGCTGCATCAGGTTTGAAGCATAATTATTGTCAATCTGAGCAAGTTTTATTTAAACTAGAAAGGGAATAAATTATTTTTCACTTGATATGCATGACAAATTCTGCTGTCACCCATTCAAGGATATACAATGCTGCATATAGCTGTAACATAACATTTTATTAGCTTAACTCATATGAAGCCATGTTTAAAAAGTCAAGAGGAGGGGGCAGAGTTAGATGTGCAAGAGTAGGCTTCAGAGTGGATGGGGGCGTGTGTTACAATTGCTGAAATTGACAGCAAGAAATCAGCCAAAACCCACTGATGTCCTTATTTAACTATAGCGTTAGGCTCTATGTGAGCAACCTCTTTGAGAAAGATAATGTGTTTGTTTCAATCAAATAATAGTTCATTTAAGTGTGATTTTTGCTTGAAATAGTTTCCATGGCTTCCTAGAACACACTGGTGAATGCAAGGTAAGAAGACAGTAACAGAGAAAAGAGTTGAAGAAATTATGATCAAAGATTACAATTAGTAATGTGAAGACACGAGTTCAGAAGCACTGCAATCACTTTCTGGTTTCCTGTATACTCCCAGACTCGTGCCCCATTCTCCCCATCTCTGTGTGCCATCATATTAAAACTCATGCTACTATTACCCTCCGGATTCAAATTATAACATTAAATTCTTACAAGGGGCATTAATTAATTTTATAGCAATGATTATCCATTGTGCAATAGGACTTGCCTATTAAATATTCACTGCAGACAGAGTGCAATTAATGATGTATGAAATGCTTGTCAAACCATCCTATGCCCCTTACTTGGCTATTCCAGACGATAAGGCCTTTTGAATTGTGGGATTATTGCTTCTCCAACTTTTAAAAGAAGAAGAGGGAGGTGAAGTCATTATAAGGACATCATCCTTTGGCTTGATTACAAATATAATGTTATGGACTTCCTTATCTCTTTCTTGAAGCATGAAAACTGAGTTACAATTCATCACAGTTCTACCAAAACAAATTTACTAGCACCATCCAGAGCAGGCTGCATGAGGCCAGGTATAGTTTTTAGATAGACAGAAATCAAGGTTTCTAAGTACCTTTCCAGTGCCAAATGGGTGATTGTGACTAAAATGGAAAGAATGGAACCCTATAGTTCAGGACGTGTTCCACCCTGCTCCATTCCGAACCAGATTGTGTTTCATTCCACGTCAATTTGTTTAATGAGAGAATGCATCTTAAAAATGGCCTTACATAATTACCGTAGATCATCTAACAGCTGCTGATAAAAAATGTATCCACTCAATAGATAATTAATACTTGACTGTAATTGTAACTACACGCTGAGCCATTGACCTTTAGGAAGCTGATAGTATATGCACCGATCAACCGCATGCTCACCTGCGGTTCTGTCTTTAAACCAATGATCACCCTTTTTGTTTAAAGTTGTTTCCGTCCCACCTGCAGATAGTGTGAGACTGGAGAAAGAATTTTAAAAAATACATGTAAGAGCTGAATAGCTATAAAATCAAGTCAAATGGCTAAAAACCCATAAATCCAACTTAGAAGGGGAGCATTTCTCCTACTGGGCATTCTAATGATACAAAGCAAAGCAGTTCGGAACTCATTGCTCTCATCTAGAACATTGTTGAAGCCATCTGGTAGTCAGTCTGAGTTGTCAGTTTGATTTTATGATCCATAAAAATAATTTTGTAAAAGATCAGCTCAAATTTAGCAACTTCTCTGTATAAGCAGAGTAGAAGAATAATGTTTATTTAAAACTTCAAGAATAAATAGCCTTTGGGACTTGAAGTATGTGATGCATCAGAACAAAGGCACATCAGAATTTCTGTTTTCATCAATTGCATTGACCCTGGTTGGATCTACAACATATTGTTCCAGAAAACTGTCCCAAATAGACCCTATGAATTCTTACTTATAGCTATCTCTGCCAACTTGACTTTCCCAACGTGGATGAAGATTAACATCACCCATGATTTATCTTGATTTATCCTTTCTACAGCCTCTAGATTTTCAATTCACCTGAACATTGATCCCAGCATGGTTCATGTGAAGCCTCTCCAAGCAGAACTGTGCCTTTCTACCCCAGTATTAGGATCAATAACCAATAAATTGAAACCAACTTAGACAACAACATCTGGATCCCTTCCTCCAACTCCCTCTTCAGTCCCGAAGAGATGTCCTTAACCCTGGCCCCTGGCAGGCATTACAGCCTTCAGGACTTGTGCTCACAGTTGCAGAGAGCAGTGTGCTTCCCCCTAATTATACTTTCCGATACAGTTACTGTGTTCCTATTTCCTTGCCTGAATCAAATGGCTCTCTATAACGTGCTGTTGTTGTCATTTTATTCATCCTTACTGCAGTCACCACTTTCATCTGCACAGCTTGTAAGGACCTCATAACGGTTGGTCAAATACAGTGTCCTCATACCTGCCTCACCTGCAGTCACAACCTTCTGTCCCTGCTCACAGACCCAATTTGAGCTATCTCGCCTGAGGGGTGTGAACGCCTTCTGAAGCAGAGTGTCTGAGTAACTTTCCCCTTCCCAGACATGGCAATGTCTGCAGCTCAGATTCCAGCTCCTCAATTCAGATCCTAAGTTCCTTGATTTGGATATTCTTATGACAGATGTGTTCATTCTGGATCACACTGGTTTCCAGCAGCTTCCACATGTTGCGGCAGCAACACATCACCTGTCCTGCCATTGTTATCGTGTTTGATTTAATTAATTACTCTCAATTCCCTGCTCTTTACAATTTATTGTAATTATGTTTTATGACAAAGCACCAGAATTAATCTTATACTTAACAAGTTACTTTTAAGACTGGAGAGAAGAAAGACATTAGAAACCTGAACACAAACTGAAGACTTTACTTATATTTTAAAGATTAGAAATATTACGATTGAGCTGCTTTCCCTGCACTCATGTTATGCTGTGAGTTGTGACTTCTCTCTGCCACTGGTCTTATTGCAGGTTGGGCTCTCGATCACACTTTTTATCCTCTCACTCTGGAGGATTTACTTCTTATAGTAAATTCTAGTTAAGGCACCTCTTGTCTCCCTTTGCACTGAATTCCCACTTGGAACCAGATTTTCAGTTTCACTCACTCAGACTTTGTCTCACTCAGACAAAATCTCCACTTACATTGACAGTGCTCCTTACTGACCATGTGATGCAAATGCCTTCCCTCTTTAACCCTGTCCTCCTTTGACTGCAACAGGTCTTAATTTTATTTGGAAAAGGATATACTTGCCATTTTAGTGGGTTGCCATCCCTTTTAGCTTCTTAGCTGATTAGTCTCTGTTAAGACATCACATGGAAAATGTACAAAGAATTGGCATGTATGTGTCCTTCCTTTTACAATTGCTGGGGTATCCAGATTAGCTAATTGTCTGTATTCGAAGGGTGACTTGATTATCTCATACCTGGAAATCCATCCTAGCAAGGCTTCCTTATCCAAATAATTTGCCTTAAAGGTCCTTCCACAACAGTTGAATACCCTTGATGTCATATTAACAGCACAGGAGATGTGAGTCCTTCACATTCCCTAGAAGTCATTGTCTTGGGTGGGTTGTACAGAATTGCATCACCTCCAACAGTGCAGCAAATCTTCGGTATTGCACTGAAGTGTCAACCTCGATTTTTGCGCTCAAGTTCTGGAGACTGATTAGAAACCAAAGCCTTATAACTCCAACAGCAACTCCACCTTGTAAGAACACCAGCAACTGAATCACAGCTGGAGCAAGCAATCCATATCTTGTGTTTCCTCCATCTCCCTTCCGCTGTTGCTTTCCCTCATTCACTTTCCTCTTCTATTCCACCACCACCCTTACCTCTCATCATCTGCTTCTCCCCTTGCTCATCCTCCTCTACCTATGTCCTTAGCATAAGTTCAACATTTCCCTATCATTCATCTCAGTAATCCCAAAGGCCTCAAAAGATGGATGGATTGTTTGAACTGAAAATGTAGTTTTATTTGGCCCAAGGAATAATGTTCAATTAAAACCTCAAAACCTTTACTGTCACTGCCACCAAGAGATGCAGATCAGGGAGGTGATGGATGAAGGAGCAACAGCACCACCTAATGTTGATAGGACTGTAAAGTAAATACGATGATAACTACACAAGTGTACCCAAACATGGAACAGTCATAGAACAGTAAGTATCTATGAGAGAAACATGCTGTCTGTATTTGAGACTTCAGTTGAGTGCTGAAAGATTCTTTAAAGTATGTTCTTGTGTTGGTTTGCACATAAAGTTGATGCACTCTATGCCCAAACATCTTCAGCTACTTCATCAATGACCTTCCCTCCATCATAAAGTCAGAAGTGGAGGTGTTCGTCTATGATTGCACAAGGCAATGACCACCCAATAAAAGACAATCTAACCACAGCCCCTTGACATTCAGTGGTATTACCATCGCTGAATCCCCCCACTATCAACATCCTCGTGGTTACCATTGACCAGAAACTGAATTGGACCAACTATGTAAATGCAGTGACTATAAGAGCTGAGGCTAGGAATACTGTAGTGAGTAATTCACCTCCAGACTTCCCAAAGCTTGTCCACCATCTACAAGGCCAAATCAGGGATATGAATGGATACTCCCCACTTGCCTGGATGAGTGCAGCTTGAACAACACTCAAGACACATGACACTATTCAGGATAAAGAAACCCATTTGATTGGCACTACATCCACAAGCATCCACTCCCTCCACCAATGATCAGTAGCAGCAGTGCGTACTATCTACAAGATACGCTGCAGAAATTCACCAAAGATCCTTAGACAGCACCTTCCAAACTCATGCCTGCTGCCACGGAGAATGACAAGTGTAGCAGATACACGGGAATAGTGCTGCTTGCAAGTCCCCTCCAAGCCACTCACCATTTGGACTTGGAAATATATTCCTGTTCCTTCAGTGTTGTTGGGTCAAAAGCCTGGAACTCCATCCCTAATAACATTGTATATCTACCTACAGCAATTGGAATGCAGCAGTTCAAGAAGGCAGCTCATCACTACCTTGTTGAGGACAGCTAGGGATGGGCAATAAATGCCAGCATAGATAGCAATGCCTATGTTTCATGAGTCAATCAAAAAAGGTAACAGGACTCTTAGAGCACTGCCCCTTGGCAAGAGTCTAAAAAAAGGCAATTTCCAGGATGGGGGGATTCTAAGGACAGAATTTTGCCAGAACATGAAGATGGTTTAGAAGGTGTATGAGGGATAAATTCACAGTCTAGCTTAAATTTTGTTGTCTGATGTGCCGTTGTCTGAACACAATGTTGTCTGAACACGTCCTCTACACAATGTTTTAGATGGTTTTCATGGAGAATGGCCACTGCTCTGTAGAAGCTGACAGCCAATTAGAATGATCAAACGAGGGACACTTCAGACGTTATTTGGGAAAGCAGTGTCCTCAGACGCACACAGACCCTATTCTATGTCAACATCACACCCATGTAGATGAGACGTCTGCACAGCAGGAGCCTCTCTATGGCAGCGATAGATGTTAAATTCTCTGTATAAAAGGGAACATAGCCACTGACCTGCCATAATGTAACCAGAGCTGTAGGCTTGGGAATGCTGACTAAGCAGTTGGGTCTTGGAGATAGGCTCATTCATCACCACATAGGTTGGCCAGATGGACTGATCAATGGCAGATGGCATTTAACCTGAAAGGTGTGAGATGATGCACTTTGGAAGACGTAGCAAGACCAGGGTGTAATTAATGACTGATAAGACATGAGGAAGCTTACAAGAACATAGGGATCTTAGGGTACTTGTCCATAGATTCCTGAAGGTAGAAGGTTAGATTAATAGGGTAGTTAGGAAGACATATGGAGTACTTGCTTTTGTCAGTTGTGGAGTAGATTATGAGAGCAGGGAGATTATGTTGAAGCTGTTCAAAACTTTATTTAGGCCATAACTGGAGTACTTTACATCGTTCTGGTCATTTACTATAGGAGGGATGTGATTCCACTGGAGGGGGTGCAGAGGAGATTCACCAGGATGTTGCCTGGGATGAAGCATTTCAGTTGTGAAGAGAGGCTGGATAGGGTCAGGTTGTTTTCCTTGGAGCAGTGAAGATTGAGAGGGATCTGGTTGATGTGTATAAGTTACAAAGGGCATGGACAGCGTGGATAGGAAGCAGATGCCCCTTTAGTTGAATGGTCACTAATGAGGAGGCCTAATTTTAAAGTGAAAGGCAGGAGGTTTACAGGGGATTTGAGGAAACATTTATTTCACCCACACAGTGGTGGCAATTTGAAATGCACTATGTGGGAGGATAGTATAGGTGGGAAACCTCACAACCTTTAAAAGGTCTGTGAATGAATGTTTGAAATGTCATAACATTCAAGGCAATGGCCAAGACCTGTAAAGTGGGATTAGCGTTAACAGATTGGTGCAGACACCTCATGCTGAAGGGCCTCCTCTCTGCTGTATGACTCTTTGACTGTATGTCTCGAAGTGTGTGGGAAATTTGGTTTCTGAGAACCTAATGACTGACAGTCTCTGAATATGGGAAACGCCTAGTCAGAGCTGGAACCATGAGGAAGAGCAGCTTTCCCATTAACACAGGCAATTTGCCCATGAGAGCAGAGGTGCTGGTTAAGGGCCAGAAGGGGCAGGAAGAGCCAGAAGGCTTCAGCATGTCAGAATAGCAATGCTACATGCTGCTGATAGGCTGTGTCTATCATAGCAAACCAAGGCCGATTCATGCAACCTCCTGGAGAGCGATCTATCAATGAAGGCTCGGGGACAGCATATTTTAATAATTGTGGAGGTGGCAGGTCACCTCACTGGCTACTTCATCCAGCAGCACAGCAAGTGGCATCTTCAGCAGAGACAAGGTAGGGAGCTGCTCCAAGGCTTATTCATTTAATACATTGTCATCATCTCTCTGCCACACACCAATCTCACTTGCACTAACTGCTTTCTCTGTGACCACCTTTCCGATATCAAGGGCATCCTTCTCCAAGGTCATCAATATTGCTAGGTTGACTAGTCCATCCCAGAAGGACTCCACTTGCAGGCATTGTGTGACTTTTCCTCTTGTAATGTGAGGATGAAGATTTCAGGTGGAGTTGTTTGGCCATAATGACCCACAATCTGATATGATTCTCCTGACATTTCACAAAGCAGTACAAGATCATCCTCTCATACCTCCACAATTTTGTTCCCTTCTCTCACATCTCCTTGATGTTCCTTTTCACTTCGGCATGAGGTCCTGCTGCTCATAGGTGTGCCATGTTTGTAAGATCATCCTGGTCGACAGCTTGGTTTGAGTTGTTACTCCGTTTGCTAGACCTTTAAGAAGGTCTTGGATACCATGTCCTGCTCACCATCTTGCAACTGCTGACCTCTGTGGCAACCTCCAACAATGCCTCCATTGTTTGTTTCCTCTTACCTCTCTCCAGAAATAAAAGGGTCCTCCTGGCATGACCTCCAGAGGTGTAGCAGGTACCTGGGAGCAACCTCACATAATGGACTGACATGCCAATGATCTGAAAGTCTGTCACCTTAGACCTGGCACTCTCTGGCTGTATCCACTTTGAAGTCTGATGCCCTTGTACTTCTATCTTCCACTTCTTGATCATTATTCCCATCCATCATACAATGGTTATCATGGCAGTGAACCATGAGTTGGTCTCTCCTGTTGTGCTGATGCACATCACACACTGATTTCTTGGTTACTGAAAATACTTTCTACATTGGAGCGTCAATAATGTCAACAAAATGCAAACCTGAAAGGTCTAGGATCCTACAAAAACATTGTAAGGAAAAAGATACAAAGAAGTCAACTGATGGTTATCATTTGCTTTTGATGGGATGTTACAATGTATAACTAGGCCATAAATCTTGGTGTGAATTCACCATTGCCGCTTCTCCATGTCCAGCTCATTTTGGACTGCGATGCACCTGAATTTCATAGAATCCCTACAGTGTAGAAACAGGCCCTCTGGCCCAACAAGTCCACACTGACCCTCAGAGCATCCCACCCAGACCCGTCCCCCCATAACCAACCTAATCTACACATCCCTGAACACTACAGGCAATTTAGCATGGCCAACCCATCTCGCCTGCACATCTTTGGACTATGGGAGAAAACTCACGCAGACGCGGGGAGAATGTGCAAACTCCACACAGACAGTCACCTGAGGGTGGAATTGAACCTGAGTCCCTGAAGCTGTGAGGTAGCAGTGCTAACCACTGAGCCACTATGCCGCCTTTTTTTGTAACCCATTATCTGATGGGGATGAGGGTTCACATTAAGGGTTATCCACCCTGCAATGGAGACATCCAATAATAATGGAATGCTTTCTCCTGTAGGTTAGAAAAAAGCCAAGAAGCAAATAAAGGGGGATACACTGCAGGAAAAGCAAGACTGAGATGGTAGAGATTGGATCATATAGTAAGGATGCTTTACTAACTTAGGACTGTGGGCCATTGGACATGCTTACTAGGAGAGAAAGCGTGATCTACAGAGAATAGGGATGACTGAAACCTGGAGAATTTGTAGACACATCTCAAAAATAAAGATTGCAGACAACTGCAAAATCTTCACAATTGTTCATGAAGACTATACCTGGCAATAACCTGTCACATGAGGTTATAAAACTTTTTCCCTACTGTAGTCATGTGAATCCATCAATCCTGCTTTTTTGTCCACTTTCTTGCTACCGTTTTCCCTCTGTGAGGAGACAACCTGATCTTCTTTTACTGCATAGCATGTGCTGATTTCATTGAAAGATAATACCCAGCTTCTCGTTTAAAGTCCTCAGATTACCCATTTGAATAAAGGAGCAGCAATAGTTCTTAAGAGGAAATTATGGGTTTTGCTTTCTTGTTTCATCTAGCAACTGAGACCACTTCTCTCACCTATGGGAGATGTTTCAAGAACAGGATTAGGCTCTTTAGGCCCTCAAGCATGTTCTTTTGCTATTCAATGTGATCATGGCTGGCCTTCAAATAACTGCATCTTTTCCCAATAATCCTTCATATCTTTAGTTCACAAAGATCTGTTCATTGTTAAACTGAACATCAACTGAGCATCAATTGCCATTGCAGAAGAAGGTGTCAAACTTCTATGAGCCTTCATGTGTCAAAGCATTTCTTAATTTCACTTCTAAGAGATCCAGTTCCAATTTTCATATTGCGCCCTCTTTTCATGAACTCTTCAACTGGCAAAATGACTATTCTCTATGAAAATTTCAGCCCTAATAAACTGATATTTTCTGTATAGTAAAGAAATAACCCTCTACAGCATTGATTTTCTCTCCCTGCAGAATTATAGTCAATTTCAAAATCAGAACTTGGAAACATCTGGGTTACTTGTATCAGCATGACTTTCCATGATGCTAAGATGGCAGCTTTTGCAGCCCTTTATCACTTACAAAGAGCCAGGAGATGTTTCTAGTAGAATATAAACAGACCTTGAGCTGGGAGGTGGATAAAGAGAGAGGTGACTATACTAAAACATGGTACCTATCCTGCTCTTATTAGATGGAGTGGTTCAAATGGATGATTAACAAAACATAAACTGTCAGCCCCTCGAAATAAAATATTTTAGCAAGTGCTTGGAGAAAGGGGGCAGTCCCCATCAGGTGGCGCTCCTTGCCAGACAGCATCTTCTTCAGATGAAAGATGAAGCAGAGGATGAAGAGGAAGATTCAGGAAAGACCTCTCCCACAAACAAAAACAAGTAAATGCTGGATAAACTCACCAAGTCCATTGGCATTTGTGGAGAGAATGCAGAGTCAATGTTTCAGGTCCAGTGACCCTTTGGATTATGAAGAATGGGTACTAGACCCGAAATGTTGACTCTGCTTTCTCTCCACATGGTTCTGAAGAAGAGTCACTGGACCTAAAACATTGTCTTTGCTTTCTCTCCACAGATGCTGCCAGACCTGCTGAGTTTTTTTCTGGCTGTTTCTGTTTTTATTTCAGATTTCCAACAACCACAGTTCTTTTTCCCTCACACTTTGACTAAGAGCAGGATGCTGTCATCATAAACAATTGAGATCAACATACTCTATGTTCATCTTCTGGTATCAGTTGTTCTCAGGTTCTATTGAAATAATCCTTATGATGTTTCTGCTGGGCAGCATGTTGCTTCAGTTGCCTCTCTCCGGACGCTTCAGTTGGTTGGTAAGAGACACAAGTTAGCTAGTTCACTCATAAAAAGTCTCTAACTTATCAGTTTACAGTCACAACTTACCGCAATTGCTTGAAGGAAAGTTAAATTGGTTTTCTTCAGGTTTACAATGAGTTTGACAGTAGAGAACAGAGAGACCACTGCTAAGCTGGAGAAGAACTGAATGCTTCTCTCTCTCTAACTTGTTCCCAGTTCCAATCTGTTCAGCTACCTGAGAACCAATCTCACAGTTGTTGGTAAATAAAAAGATCTCTTCATTGATTTGTGACACATCCAATAAACTTCTTATTGTCAGTAAAAGATTCATTGGTATCATATTGTCAGAAACTCAAACTCCAATTACTGTTTGTTCAAACAGTTGTTTATGATGCTTGCCCAGGTGTCAGTTCTGAAGAAGGATTCAGAATGTTAACTCTCTTTTGCTCTCCACAGATGCTGCCAGATTGACTGAGTTTCTCTAACATGTTACTTCTGTTTGCTTCACATGTGCAGCGATCACAGTATTTTGATTTTATCTGAGTGTCAGATTACTTTGCTTTTCAAAACTTGCAGCCACCCTTTCAAACACTAGTTTCAAAACAGCTCTTTCTCATTTAAGTCCTCAGTTTCTAAAAGCACAAAGTAATAAAGTAATTACAGCGGGATGATTGTGAATGATTAAAGGAGCAGAATTGTTGGGACTGATGTTAACACCTGCAGGTTTACTGTGGATTGGTTTTATTATGGATATGCTTCTTGATGTCTGAAAGTTTTATGGTCCAGCAGTTTTAACTGCTGAGCTTGTTTTAGCTTGTTTTTGAACTTGGCCTCCTGCTCCCTCTTGGTGAGAACGGTGCCAAGGCAGCAGGCAGAGACAGTTCCACACCAATTGTTTGGGTCAATCCAGAGGCAGAGTTTCCAAAGAGCTGCTGGTGTCAGGAGGATCAGGCCAAGAGAGACCAAAAGCTTCCTTCTGCGTGCTGAAGAAGCATCCTTGTTCCTCTTAACATCCCAACAAATCCTCCGTGTTTCCTCTGGCAACTTTGACATAGCGCAGGCCTCCCCTGTGTCTCCATTAAAATCTAGTCGCTGCACCCAAAACCTCATCAAGCTGCGACTTTTTGATTTAAATTGGACCCTTGAGAGCGTAAGGCAGCAAAACAATTTTCACAGCCAAACCGTACAAATGTATAACAATCCCTGTTGTCCTTGAAATACAGTTGGATATTTATAGATAGAAATATATCAAAAATCATTAGTGTGAACCCAGTTGTTAAATTGCCTTGTGTTGTGGCCAGCAGTTTAGGCAATGGATTGGTCCTGAAATAGGTTGTATCTTAGCAGAAAATCAAGAGTGCGAGATCTATCAACACATAATGCATGCACCGGAAGGGCAGACAGCTAAACCCCTCCTGACCACCCCATCACATGTTAATCTTGAGAGGGACTCTGGGTGTAGCACACCACCCGGTTTCCCTTTTAACCTGTACTGATGCTGCCGCCCATAGGACTGCCAGCAGAGGGCTCATGGTAATTCCTGGCAGAACATCGGAAAGTTGGTTAGAATGCCGTGTTGTGTGAACTCAGCAGGGGGTGTTTCAGGGGAAGCTATTACATGGAGGTAGGGAGTAGATAGTTTAATTGACAGCATTCATGATCACACCATAGTTAGGGGGAGATCGTGTAAGTGGTATGTTCGACACAGAGGTTGACAGCTCACAAAAAGGCCCTTCGGCCCATTGAGTCTGCACCAGTCAAAAAATTCCTAACAACTCTAATCTCATTTTCCAGCACTTGGCCCCTAGCCTTGTATGCCTTGGCATAAGAGCCTATGGGATCTAATGAAATTTGGCTCATTGGATCCAGAATTGACTGACTGATAAGAACCAGAGGGTGTTGGTCAAGGGCATTTTTTTTATAACTGGAAGTATCTGTCCAGTGGAGTCAAACAGGGCTCTTGCTGTTTGTGGTATTATACAAATGATTTTGACTTGAATGTAGGAGGGTTCATCAGTAAATTCACAGATAATACAGAAATTAGTGGGTGATAAATAGTGAGAATCTCACTGGACTGGAAATCCGGAGGTGCAGGCTAATACGTTGGGTTCAAATCCACCCAAACAATTAACAAGTCAGGAGTTGAAAATTAATCTTGATAATGGTGACTGTAAGCATCAGTGATTGCCCACTAATGACCTTTAGTGTATGGTCTCTATCTGACTTCAGAACGTGATGTGGAGGTGCCGATGTTGGACTGGGGTGGACAAAGTCAGAAGTCGCACATCATCAGGTTATAGTCCAACAGGTTTGTTTAAAATCACAAGCTTTTGGAGCGCAGCCCCTTCATCAGGTGAAGTGTGAAAGAAGAGCACACAGACACAGAATTTATAGGCAGAGAGATCAAGAGCAGAGAGATCAAAAAATCATACAACTGGTGTGAGTAGTGTGTCATAAAATAAATCTCTGCAGGTGACCAAGACTATTGTCTATCATTTCAACTGATGAAGGGACTGCACTTTGAAAGCTTGTGATTTCAAATAAACCTGTTGGGCTATGACCTGGTGTCGTGTGATTTCTGACACTGACTCATCCAGTTAAAGGTCAGTTTTGTTTGTGTAACAAATGCTTGCCTTGCCAATAGCTCCAACATCCTGCATAGAATAAAGAAAAAAATGATGACAAGAGGACAGAGACTTTCTTCAATTCAATTTGATCACATATTCTTGTGTCTTTCCTTCTATAACCTACCTGAAATAAAAAAAAGGATGTAAAATGATGTTTTAAAAAACTGTTGAAAAATTGACAAGCCCTTCTTAAGATAGAATTAAATTCTGAAAGTTAAAACTTACATTCTAAAATTTATCTTGACCTCTCCTGACCACTCAGTTGGTCAATGCCTTGCTTCTGTCATTGTTTGTAGTGAGAGCTTCAGCTGACTTGAAAAGAGAAAGTGGTAGCTTGTAAATGGAGTGAACTCAGGCCAGAATAATATCTCATTTACTTTCAATCCCTAAATCAGTATTCTGATGTGGCGGCAGAAGGTTAAAATTCCTCCCCAGTTTGTTTCTAAGAGGCAGCTTTTGTAATGGAGAAGTTATAGTGGTTCTATTTGAAATCAGAGAGAATAGTGAGGCCTTGAAAGCTGATAGAGGAAGATAAAGCCAGTAAAATCTGGAGACTTTTGGTTGCCATTATAACAGACTGGAAATGAACTGTTGAAATACATTCTCTTGACACTTTTCCACTGCCTTTTCTGGTGATGGATGACATTACTTGAAATCATATATGCATATATTTGAAATCACAAGGCCCCAAGATGAATACAATTTTGGGTTCTCTAGTAAAGGATGTTTTTCCATACTGAATAGCATTCTACAAGGATGTCTGAGTCTACAGTTTGTAACCTAAATGTGAATATGTGTTGATGTTTTATTAATTAAAGTCTCCCTGAAGGTTGTTAAAAATATGTAATGAATAGAAGCAGGTTTTGGACTCAAGACTATATCAATTTTAGAGCATTTATAACTGGAAATAAAGTGACTTTTAACAATTTAAATATAAGACAATTAATTAGCTGAAACAAAATGCAGCATTGGAAAGACTCTATTGTCTGTTTTCAACCAAACCAATTTGACAAGAGCCCAATATAATTCTTTTATTTTTTTCTTTTCTTCTAGTTCCTTCAAGCAGGTGTCAACCCCAGAGATGACATAGCAACAGAGGCCTATGAAGATGAGCTGGACATGGGCAGATCAGGATCGTACTTGAACAGCAGCATCACCTCAGCCTGGAGTGAACACAGCCTTGATCCTGATGACATTAGGGTAAAAACAGTGAACTTTTCTTGGTGTCAAATTCTGCAACTAATTTTGTTTGTTTTAACATAACATGAATGATACATTTCTTCCTCCCAGTAAACATCAGGCTATACTCACATAAAAGCAAATTATTGTAGATTCTGGAAATGTGAAACAGAAACATTGTAAACACCTAACAGTTCTTACAACATCTGAAGAGACAGGAACAGAATAGAAACTTTAGATCAATGACTTTTGTTCAGAACTGGAAAAACTTAAAAATGTAATGGGTTTTAAGAAAACATAGATGATTCAGAGAAGGGATGCAGGTTAGAATATACAAAGGGGAATGTTGAAGTTAGAATGGAAGACAGGAGACCATGCTTATTTATTTTTGTTCGGCAGAGCCAATCAAACCAGCAATATTAATGATTGGTGGTGTCAGGAACTCTGAAGTGCTTATTGATAAATAATCTGGGCTGCTGCAAGAGAGTTAAAAGTAACATTTAAAAGTAAGGTAAAGAAAAAATAATTTATGAAATAATAAGACTAAATATTTGCCCTACTGTCATATGGACTGAGTAAGCTAAGTACTGAAAATTAGAGGAAATATGTTTCTTTGCACATTTGGAGCATTTTTGTATTCAACAGATTTCATTCAACATGTTATGTAATTATCTTGTTTTAGATAGTCATTTTTATGAAGAATTTTAATCCCATAACTATGAAACATAAATATCTAAATTCACACAAAACTTTTATTCTCATTCATTTTGACCCTGTGAAAATGGTAGGTACCATTCTCTGTCGTGGGATTTCACGTTTTGGCCATATTCTCCATTTCTACAATGAGATGCCGTCATTGTTGTGAAATGTCAGGCCTAAACATTTCATTTTAGACCACATTAAAAGTATTTCCTTCTTGAGCCAAATTGGAGAGATTTCTTGGTGTTCCTACTCCATTGTTACATTTTATGATATTTTTCACAAATGGTTTGATTTTGTTGTAATTCCCAGAAGAAGAACTTTCTGTGGATCAGGTAGCTTGTTTAAGAGTGACAATCATACTTTACCATTTTCACATCCTCCACTGTGATCTTTCCTTGCTCTTTCCTGCTGCCCCCAACTGTGATCTCACCATCTCTGTGCCTAGAGCATGACTTGGTCGTAACATGCACATTATTTTGCGAGAGAAGCAAATACAAACCCTTATAACAACTCATTTGCTCCAATCCTTGACAGCAGACTATATTCAAGAACTGTGCAGAGAGACGTAAGAGGCATGGTCTTCTTCTCCCCCACAAAAAACATTGACTCTGTCAACTGAGATAGATTATGGAGTGTCCTCAAAGTTAGATATCAGCAGAAATTTGCCACAATACTATGCCCGTAGCACAATGACATGTAAGCTGTGATCTTCATCAATGGATCCACCACAGAACCGATACATATACAAACTGGGTTCCAACAAGACTGTGTCATCACACCAATGTTCTTCTGTGTCTTCTTCCCGGCAACACTCCACCATATATCCATGAAGCTTTCTGCTGGAGTGAAGTCTCTCCACTGGACAATCAGGAATCTGTTCAACCTGCATTGCCCACCAGCTCAGAACCAAGTTCACTCCAAGCCCTGTCATTGAGCTGCTATTTGTAGATGACACTTGTGTTTGCACACACTCAAAGGCTGAGCTCCAAACTATCCTCAAAATATTCACAGAGAGATTGAGCCATAGGCTAGACAGTTTGGAAGACAAAGGTCCTCTATCAACCTGCTTCAACCTGTCCCCCATTTTTCCAAGATGAACTGTTGGACAACTCTTATACCTTGGGAACATCCTTTAAATGAGGGCAGACATCAAGGATGAAATCCAGCCTCCATGGTCGCAGTTCAAGTTTTGGCCATCTCGCGAACTGAGTGTTTGATGACAAAGACCTCAAACACAGGACCAAGCTCAAGGTCTACAGGATGTTTGAGCTACCTGTCATTTAGGCAACAAACACGGATAAAGAATAGCAGATACCTAAGATCCATCCACAAAATCCTGCAAATCCACTGGCCATATCAATATCGTCTGTCAAGCTGATATCACACGTCAAGGCACTGGTTACTGTTGATCAGCTACATTGGCAAGCAACATAGTTGCTGGACACAAGATTTGCAAAACAAGCTTGATACTCTGAGCTTCTGCAGATCAAATGGTAACCAATAGGTCAGACATCCTCAAAGTCTCCATGAAAACATGCAACATCCCCGCTGACTCATGGGAATCTCACGTCAATGACCAAGCAAACTGGAAATGAAACATCTGTGAAGGTGCCAGACACCTCAAGCAGCTCCAATGTGCCCAGGTGGAGACCAAGCACAAGTATCAGAAGGAGTGTATGAAAACCCAGGCAGCACACTCACCCAGCTTTTCAAATGCCAGGTGCTCCAGCTGTGGCAAAGTGTGTGCACTGCCATTAGAATATTTAGTCCCTCAGGATCCACTGCTCCAGAGTGGAAAAGAGTCCTTCTCAATCTCAAGGGATTGTCTAAGAAAAAGAGACTATTTTTACAACACATGAAGTTGTTTCTATTTTCCACTTTGTTGCACCACTGTATTCATCTCCCTATAATCTACTGCCTGTGTCATATTCTGGGTCTGAATCATAATCATGATGAGGAGCATTCCTTAAAAAGTCACAGGTTGGAATCTTATCGTAGTGCTACACCATCATCTAAAAGGACACTGGGGAGATGCTCCATAGTCATTGGCCATTACTATACAGCAGGTGGGATTTCTGCCCCTCTGACCTAAAGCTTGGAGTTTATCTGTGATGGTTAGGATCATCTCATTCTCCTCCTGCATTTTAATATTCACCTCATTCGGTTGGCTGAACATGTCTGTGAGAAATCCAGCTTGTCCCACCAGTAATCATCAGATAGTAACTCTTTATAAGGCAGTTCTTGCATTGTTGATAACTCTGTCATTTCTCTCCCGAGCTCATGAATACAAGAGAGAACCTTCCTCATGATCATTTTTTTCACCTCACTCTGATGCTCAGCCCCTATCTTTGCATACACAATAGTGAACAAATGCAATTTCAATGGCTGTGATTTTATGTTATTCACAATTTTCATAGCTTGCTGTAATACTGTAGCTAACACTGGTGGCATTTTTTTGACTACAAGACCTTCATAGTGGAGGATGCAATAGGTGATCTGAATGTCAGGAGTTTGTTCCTTCACCTTAGTGACAAACCCTTCAACTTTCCCTGTCATGGAGGCTGCTTCATCAGTGCAAATGCTCCAACACATAGCCCAGGTAAATCTGAGATGGTAAGAACTGCCGATGCTGGAGTCAGAGACCCTTCTTCAGAAACGTCAGCTTTCCTGCTCTTCTGTTGCTGCCTGGCCTGCTGTGTTCCTCCAGCTCCACACTGTGTTAGCCCACATGAATCTGTTTTGCCTCAAGAAGGGATCTGTTACCTAAAATATTTCTTCACCAGTCACATGATTCAGTAGTTCTTTGCAAAAGAAAACATTCTCCTGAATGGAGTTCCTATTAACATACTGAAGGTTGGCCAACGGCTGGCATTGTCTGCTCATATGGGTGGACTTGTCAATCTGCAAATCAAACTTCCCACTAGTAGCAAACACCTCTTGCTGCAGCATATCCTTGATATCTGCTGACATGTCATCAATGCGATGTTTTATCAGAGAGTGGAATTTTGTCAATCTTGTTTGCACCATCAGCTCCTAACATTATACTGACAATATTTTTACATGACGGTATGATTAAGATTTTGACAATGGTATTCAGCTACTTTGATTTTGCTACAAGCTCAGGTACCAGGTAACCTGCCTCTTGAACTTTATTCAGTACCCACACACAGACCATCAGATGTTGGGTCTGCTTGATATTTTGTTCTCTCAAGCTCTTTCAGTTTTCAGTTTTTCAGTTGCATGCCTCTTTACATTCACATGCACAATTTCTCCTCAGAGCGAATGTTTGGTCTAGCTCATGTGCAGGTGCAGAATCTCTGAGCAAATGTACTATCAGAAGCCACTACACAAATCAGAGGTGCTCCTGAGAGTCTCATGGCACAGCCACACTTTGCTGAATTGCTGCAGTTGAAAACTTCTGCTCGTTATTTTCTGTTTCTGTAACTACTGTCTTTACGTTCGATCAACTTTTGGTCTATTTGTGCTGACCTCTTCATCTGCTCTGGCCCTGCATGCAGCCTGGAACTTTCTCCTGAACTGATCTCAGAACAAATTATTGGGTAAGAGAAGGTTCCAGGCAGCATGCAGGGCCAGAGTAGGATGAAGAGGTCAGCACAAAAAGACCAAAAGTTGATAGCAAGTAAAGACAGTAGTTACGCAAACAGAAGATAAGGAGACTCCAGAATAAAACCAGTTCTTGATAGACCAAAAGTTTTGTTTTTGTAATTTCATTTCAATGGTGGTAAGTCACTGAACATATTCACAAGAGATTCCCAAAGTACTTAAATCAAAAGAACATCAAAGCTTATTACATACAAAAGGAGGAAACAGTAATAGCTTTACATTACACAAGAATTAGTTGAGATGGTCTTGTTACAAATATCAGAAATAAAAATTTAATACTTTTACCTTCAACAACAACTTACAGATACCCAAACTAAGTGATGGGTCACCCTGTTTCCAAATTTTTTCCTCACTTGGCACGGCTAAACCATGATTTTTTTTAACCCCAAACTTCTGTATTCACACAATGTCAGCTCCTTTAGTTAGTGTGTCTTCATGAGACCCATAAACAAACTGCTAACACAGCTCACTTATTTCTTAGATAACAAGGTGTAGAGCTGGATGAACACAACAGGCCAAGCAGCATCAGAGGAGCAGGAAAGCTGACTTTTCGGGTCGAGACGCTTCTTCAGAAATGCGGGAGGGGAAGGGGATTCTGAAATAAATAGGGAGAGAGGGAGGAGGCAGCTAGAAGATGGATAAAGGAAAAGATAGGTGGAGAGGAGACAGACAGGTCAAAGAGGCGGGGATGGAGCCAGTAAAGGTGAGTGTAGGTGGGGAATTAGGGAGGGGATATATCAGTCCAGGGAGGACGGACAGATCAAGGAGGCAGGATGAGGTCAGTGGGTAGGAGATGGGGGTGGGGCTTGAGGTGGGAGGAATGGTTAGGGAGGCGGGGAGAGGTGGGCTGATTTTGGGATGCGGTCAGGGGAGGGGAGATCTTGAAGATTGTGAAGTCCACATTGATACCCTTGGGCTGCAGGGTTCCCAAGCGAAATATGAGATGCTGTTCCTGCAGCTTTCGGGTGGCATCATTGTGGCAATGCAGGAGGCCCAGGATGGACATGTCATCTAAGGAGTGGGAGGGGGAGTTGAAATGGTTCGCGACTGGGAGGTGTAATTGTTTGTTGCGACCCGAGCGTAGGTTTTCTGCAAAGCGTTCCCCAAGCCTCCGCTTGGTTTCCCCAATGTAGAGGAGGCCACAACGGGAACCGCGGATACAGTATACCACATTAGCAGATGTGCAGGTGAACATCTGCTTGATGTGGAAAGTCTTCTTGGGGCCTGGGATGGGGATGAGGGGGGAGGTGTAGGGGCAGGTGTAGCACTTCCTGCGGTTGCAGGGAAAAGTGCCGGGTGTGGTGGGGCTGGAGGGGAGTGTGGAGCGGACAAGGGAGTCACGGAGAGAGTGGTCCCTCCGGAAAGCAGATAAGGGTGGGGAGGGAAAAATGTCTTTGGTAGTGGGGTCAGATTGCAGATGGCGAAAGTGTCGGAGGATGATGCATTGGATTCGGAGGTTGGTGGGGTGGTACGTGAGGACGAGCGGAATTCTGTTTTGGTTGTTATTGCGGGTAGGGGGTGTGAGGGATGAGTTGCGGGAAATGCGAGAGACACGGCTGAGGGCATTTTCAACCACTGTAGAGGGGAAGTTGCGGTCCTTGAAAAACGAGGACATCTGGGATGTCCGGGAGTGGAATGCCTCATCTCGGGAGCAGATGCGGCGGAGGCGAACGAATTAGGAATAGGGGATGGCCTTTTTGCAGGAAGGTGAGTGAGAGGAGGTGTATTCTAGGTAGCTGTGGGAGTCAGTAGGCTTGAAATGGATATCGGTTTCCAGGTGGATGCCAGAGATGGGGAAAGAGAGGTCCAGGAAGGAGAGAGAGGTATCAGAGATGGTCCAGGTGAACTTAAAGGTGTTAGCGAAGTTGATGAACTGTTCGAGCTCCTCGTGGGAGCACGAGGCAGCACCGATACAGTCATCAATGTAACGGAGGAAGAGGTGGGGTTTAGGGCCAGTGTAGGTACGGAAGAGGGATTGTTCCACGTAACCTACAAAGAGGCAGGCGTAGCTTGGGCCCATGCGGGTACCCATGGCCACCCCCTTTGTCTGTAGGAAGCGGGACGAATTGAAGGAGAAGTTGTTAAGGGTGAGGACAAGTTCAGCTAAGCGGATGAGGGTGTCAGTGGAGGGGGACGGGTTGGGCCTGCAGGACAGGAAGAAGCGGAGGGCCTTTAGTCCATCTGCGTGGGGAATGCAAGTGTACAGAGACTGGACATCCATGGTAAAGATGAGGTGTTGGGGACCAGGGAATTGGAAGTTTTGGAGGAGTTGGAGGGCGTGGGTGGTGTCACGGACATAGGTAGGGAGTTCTTGGACCAAGGGGGAGAAAATGGAGTCGAGATAGGTGGAGATAAGTTTGGTGGGGCAGGAGCAGGCGGAGACAATGGGTCGATCAGGGCAGTCAGGTTTGTAGATTTTGGGAAGGAGGTAGAAGTGGGTGGTGCCGGTTTGGGGAACGATGAGGTTAGAGGCTGTGGGTGGGAGTTCACCTGAAGTGATGAGGTTGTGGATGGTTTGGGAGATGATGGTTTGGTGGTCGGGGGTGGGATCATGATCAAGGGGGCGGTAGGAGGAGGTGTCGGAGAGTTGGCGTCTGGCCTCGGTGATGTAGAGGTCAGTGCGCCATACTACAACTGCGCCTCCCTTGTCCGCGGGTTTTATGGTGAGGTTGGGATTGGAGCCGAGGGCTGCACGTTCTGCGGGGAAGAGGTTGGAGTGGGTGAGAGGGGTGGAGAGGTTGGGGCGATTGATGTTTCAGTGGCAGTTGGAGATGAAGAGGTCGAGGGAGAGTAGGAGGCCTTGGGGTGGAGTCCAGGAGGAGGGGGTGTGTTGGAGGCGGGAGAAGAGGTCAGTAGAGGGCGGGTTAGCAATTTGGAGGAACATCCTCAAGTGTTTGTTCCTGGACTGAGCCATAAACAGGTTTAGGCAGTGAGACATGGAGGGGTTACTATTCCTGACTGCCTGCCTCTCTTTCTCAGTCACAACCACACTAGTGTGCACTGAGAGAGGGAGCATGTGGTGTCTACTAGTACCTTTTAGGTTTTCCATGATTGGTGAGCACCACAGGAGCTGAAGTTTATAATTGGCCCTGTGACTAAATTTTAATGTAAGTTTTTTCTCAGGACTTTCCTTTGTTGCTGTGTACATTTAAGGGGTTGTCACTTGTTCATTTCGATCACTGTTTTGATTGGGTTTCATTTAGGTTAACTGATATATTACACTGCATTGGTAAGTTTGAAGCCAGCATGTGTTAGACTGCATTCAGTGAATAAAACCCATTATCAAGAAAAGCATTACTGTCTAGTCTCATGCTTCTTTAACTGGCTAGGGATCAATATAACACTGAGTAGCAATGTCTTCTCTTAAAAGTAAAATTATCTATTGCTCATCATTTCCATTTCTAAATTTCTACTTAGAACAAATTACTGTAAGAATAATTAATGTAAAAGAACAATTTTCTTTTTGCTCATCTACATTTATATTGAACTGATACAAATCTAACAAAATGGCACATTTTTCACATTATTTATCTAATGAATTCCAATTTTACTGAAAAGATACTTAAATCATGATTAACAACTACAATACTGAAATATGATTCATTTTCACAAGAAGTGCTATGAAGCTTTGTGGAAAGGCTAAAGAAAGGAAACAACAGTCTAAGTCAACATACCAATAATTTATAACTATAATTAATATAGTACCAAAATGGGATGCATTTTGTTTTAAATTTTCAATAATCATGGATTTCTTTACTGAGTTAACACTTTTAAAAGTATTTGTATAATCTGTGCAGATCATACACTTACTGCATGATATAAAGGATTGCTGTTGAAATTGATCTCAGTCATAAACACACCATTGTTTATTTGTAGGATGAACTGAAGAAACTATATGCACAGCTGGAGATTTACAAAAGGAAAAAGATGACTGCTAATAACCCACATCTGCAAAAAAAGAGAAGTTCAAAGAAAGGTTTAGGACGTTCAATTATGAGGCGCATCACTGAAATTCCAGAGACAGTAAGTAGGCAGTGCAGCAAAGAGGACAAGGAACATTCAGAGCTTTCGATAACCAGGAACAGCATCAGTATTGCTAGGAAGAATCCGTTTGATCCCACTAGCTCAAGTGTGAAAGGAAAAGAAGACTTTATGAAAAATAAAGCTTTACTGCTGCAAAAATCTCTCAGTAGCTATGATCATGTGACAGATCAAGGTGAAGAATCCAACATCTCTGTGGCAAATAAAGTTGAATTATCCAACACAGAAGCTGGACTTTTAGATTCACTCACGGGGAAGAAGTTAGCCAAAAAATCACTTGAGAAGACAGACAACATTTCTACAGAATCTGTCCCTTTGGTTTGCAAGTCTGCTAGTGCACATAACTTAAGTGCAGACAAAAAACCCTTGCATCCGAGAACATCAATGTTGCAGAAATCCCTCAGTGTCATTGCTAGTGCAAAGGAAAAGACTTTGGCAATGACTGGAAAAACACAAAGCATGGATGAACACACCAAGCACTATAAACTACAGCAAAGAAGCAAAGAGGCTACCAAAAGTTATCCCTCGGCAGATAACCATGAAATGGAACCATCCCAACCAAAAAACTCTTTGAGCCACTCTTCTATTTCCGAAGAGGCAAGAAGAGGTCCTAAAGCTGGAATAATGAAGCAACACATTAATAGCCAGTCCACAGTTAGCCCTGATACAACAAGCTCTCAACTGAGTGATCCATTTGACAGAGCTGAAGTCTGTCCATGGGAGCTACAAGACCAGCCACTTCCTCCTTCAGAATCAAGAATCCAAAAACATGTATCTATTGCACCAGTGGAATCACAAAATATTCACAGTTCACATTCAACTGTGAAGGCTCAGAACACAAACAAACAGAAGCCTGGGGAGAATGTTGCCAAACAAAAGCAAGCAACACAAGCCAATCTTGAGAAATCAGAAGTGTGCCCCTGGGATTTTGAAGAGCCACAACCAAGCCTGCCAGAGAGTAGCACAACTATAATACAGCAGCCCGAAACTATTTCCACTTCGAAAGATGTGGATTCAAATAAAGTAACCAAGGTTTGTGAGAGTAACCCTTGGGACTTCAAGGAAATGCCAAGAAAAGCATCAGAAACAGGCCAGAGTACAAAAGGGGATGGGAAGAAGGGAGAGATGGGAAATGAAAAGGACAAAGGGACCATGCCAGAGCATATAATGTCAAGCAGTAGCCTACAGCAAGTTTCCGTTAATAGAGCGAATGTCTGTCCTTGGGAATTTGAATCATCAGAGTCACCAGAATCGGAGAAGAGCCCAGCTTCAGCTGCCTCAGCCTCTTTATTGAACAGTATTCCCCAGAAAAAAATAATGATGAAAGGGTTTGGAATGTCTATGAAAACGTTGGTATCCACAGGGAAAGGGAAAGAGGCAGAGAAAGCAAAAGAAAGAAAAGATAACAAGGTAAAAGTGAAGGGAAAGCACAAGGAAAAGGACATGAAAGAAGAAAACCCAGTGGACAAATCCAATATGGCTGAAAGCTGCCCTAGGGAAGTCAAAGTAACTCCTGGTTCTGCAATTGGAAAGAGCAAAAACATAAACAACAATGGAGCAGGAAAAGACAGAGAAAAACGTGCCGAAATATGTCCATGGGACGTTGAGGAGAGTAGTCCTATTCTACAAATAGCAGAAAGAAACACAGCAGCAACTAAGGACAATAAAAGTTCGCAGGGCACAGACATAAACACAGCAAAAATGGCTTCAATCTGCCCTTGGGATTTTGATGATCAATCATCAGGAAAAAATGTGTGACAATAAATTTAATAAACCTGAGTTGACAATAGTCAAAGTTTTCATATCATGAAACTAAGAATTCATATAAACAATACATACTTTATTATAAGAACAAATAGAAACAGTGAAAGCAGGATTCAACTTAAAATTCCAATTTGTATGACAGCCTTTATTTCATCATTTTTCTTTCATCTGCATACAATTCTAATGAGAACATATTCTGTCAGATTTACTTGCATTCTGGAATGCTATAGTATTTAGAAACACTTATGTGACAGAACTACTCTATTTTATGCAATGGTCATGTACTGTTACACCAACCGGAAGCACCTATTCTTAATAATGGAACCATTTTATTTCTGTTTATTAACCAACAACACAACAACAGTGAGCTTCAACTTGGCCTGCAAGCCATAACATTTTTGAAATACTACTGTACTCAGTGTGATTTATATTGTGGATCATTTGTTTCAACTGGTGTTTACAGATTCTTATGTACTCCCTGAAAATTATAGTTTGGTATCAATAGCTGTTGAAAGTTTTTTGATATATCAAATGGTAGGTTTCTGTGTATTTTTTTTTCCAAAGATTATTCCTAGTGCACATCTAGCCACTGTAATAGTGGAATTGGTGGTCCTACCTAGCCTCGTGAAATATAACCAACTTCAGCTTCATTTATATTAGCTGATTCTATCCAGTTGCCTAATCCTTGAAAACAAAGATTTGCTGTATTACATGACAATCCTCAGTTTGCACTTTTTAAATCAACTTATTTGCGCACATTTATTTAGAGATATTACAGTTCTGAACAATAACTCATTATGTGTTGAATCATAGATTTCAAATATCCTTATCTTTGTGGTGCTTGGCACCTGCAAAAGATCAAATCTGTAAGCTCATATATTTGCTTCTGTGTTCTGCATGCAAAATTACTGGTAGGACTGACAACTTGCTAAACCTCTGACCTTTAGCATTTGGACTGTACTGAATTGTATTGTGAGTGAGGCTGTATCCTGTACACTGTATTCTGTGCTTGTTCTATCTACTGACAAGCTCTGGCATCCACCAGGGAATATTTGATAGATCTCTTTTATGGTTTGTGGCAGCATGTAAATAAGGTAACCTTATCTGCAATAAAATTACATTTATATTATACGAATTCAACATGTGCTTGTTCATGATTTCTGTAAAGAAAAGCATCTTTAACCCACCTTCCTATATAACCCCCTTCCCATTCATGTTTTACCATATCCCACCCTTGCAGAAAATGTTGCCCCTCAATTCACAATTGTCACACCCATTTAGCTCCGATCTGCAGCTCGCAGTCCCGAAGAATAACTTGTTCTGTCTCGTTTGTGAAGCAGCAGTCCCCTTGACCCCACCAACCTCCTGTTTTCCATGATTTCTGTGGATGGACCCAACTGACTGATTGCAAACCACCTTCTTGCGCAACCTAACTTGACAGCCCTGGGATGACAAATGCCCAGGCCGCTGACTGATGCTTGCACATCTCCTAGCCCATGCTATTCCCTACTTACCAAACTGGTTGATATGGAGCCACAGACTGATGGTCACTCATTCCCCTGACTGCAGAGATGAAGTCCCCTCACCAAGAGTACTCTGACCGAATGCCTGACCAAAAGCAAATAAGAAGTGGTATGGGAAATTGCCTTCATGTGACATTCCAATTCCTCTTTTGAAGGTTAATATCAAGTCTGCTTCTGACACTTTTTTTCAAGCAGCACATTCCAGACAATAACAATTTCAAGGGAGCTGCTGCTATCTGCTACTGTGCCTTTGCAAGGGATTGGAAAAACCCTGTGATTAAAAAAAATCAGAAAGATAAGTTTTGACTATGCCATTTCTCTGGGGTATCCAGAGCTTTTCTGTTGAATTCATGGCTAGATGTCTGCAAAAGCCCTACCGCTTTGCAATTTTTTCACCTTTTAGTTTATGAACTTGTTGAAATTTTCTCCAGCAAAGAGTCAATGCCTTCATGAGAGATTGAGGAGAATGAAGAGAAAGGGAATTAGGTGGAGAGTAATTGGTAGTGAAAGCAATAATAATTACATTATTAGTTTTTCAAAATAATTCTGTTAGCATTTCTATGCAAGAAAGTCAGCTGTTGAGTTTCCAAATGACCTCTAGATGAAAGGACAGGAGGAACTTGCATTTAGACAGTGTCTTTCATGATTTAAGGACATTCCAAAGTAGCTTACAGTTAATAAATATTAAATATGTTACGATAAATGTGTACCAGCATTGTCTTTAAACCAATAAGTTCTATCTAATGGATGTAGTTGTGCTGATCTGAAAATAGAATTAATGCAAATAAAAAGTAAGAACAAATTATACTGCAGTTTTCTACTCCTAAATGCTTTATCCAACCAAGTTTGTAACAGTCTACTTTAAACTTCAAAGTACCACTTCATGCACAAGAATGAAAATCTGTCAGACTAAATGTCTTGTCAGACTCTATATGCAAAATTAGACGATAAGGACTGACAATTTGTAAACCTTTTCCCCTTGAGTTACACAACAGTGGCAGCTGATCATGTCAAACATATTGTTCTTCCTTTCATTGAATAGCTTCTGTGAAGCAATCAATCAGTACTCCAGCAAAAAAGGTTGACAAAACAGATACAGAAATTTACATACTTATCAGTCTTGCTTCAATAGGATGTTAAAAAATGCAATGCTGTTAATAAGATTACTTGTATGATGAACTATGAAACTGAAATAACTCTACAGAGGCTAGTATCCTGTCATCAATTGCCCTTTATTTACATGGGCACAGTACACGGACTCTGACTAGCTAGCTCAGTCCCTGGAGTGAGAAGAATCCCTCACACTCCTGTTTATATCTGTCAGCCAGGACTCCCTGATTGCCCCAAGTTAACAGCCGCAATCAGGGATCTCATACTCAATGCGATCCACCCAGCCAACCCCGTTCCAATCACTACTGGAACCAACTATGCAATAGGCCACTTTAGATTTGGTAATGTATAATGAAACAGGATTAATTAATCATCTTATAGTAAAAAATGCTCCAAGGAAGGCTGATTAAAAGATGAAAGGGTGAGAAACATAATTTTAAACTAATGCCTTTACCGTAAATAAAGGCAATTGGAAAGGAAGGAGCATAGCATTGACTGAATGGGAGTGGGAAAATAGACAATAATACAAGAGATAAGAAAATAGCTTAACAGGAAAGAATGCACTTAAACCATAGCAAACATTTAAGGATATGTTTCATAACTCGCAATGAATATATATTCAGTTGAGAAAGAAATGTCCACAAGAATGATTAACAACACTTTGTAGCTAACTAAGATAGTTAAGAGCAATATCAAATTATAAGAAATAACATATGTTAAATGTCACAGAGATTAGCCGGTAGGCCAAAACATTGAGAATGTTTTCAAAACTAGCAAAGCCTTAAAATAGATGAAAGGGAGAAATAGACAATGACAGTAAACTAACAAAAAAGTAAAAATAGTAACTGGTTCCATTGGGATATAAAATGGAAGAGAGTGGCTAAAATAAATGCTGACTCATTAGAGAATGAAATCATAGAATCATTGAATCCCCACAGTGTGGAAACAGGCCATTCAGCCCATCAAGTCCACACCAATCCTCCAAAGAGAATCTAACCCAGACCTGCCCACCTACTCTATCCCTGCATTTCCCATGGCTAACCTGCCTGACCTACACATCCGTGGACATTATGGGCAATTTAGCATGGCCAATCCATGTAACCTGCATATCTTTGGACTGTGGGAGGAAACCAGAGCATCTGGAGGAAACCCACGCAGACATGGAGAGAATGTGCAAACTCCACACAGTCACCTGATGGGGGAATTGGCTTGGCGCTGTGAGGCAACAGTGTTAGCTGCTGAATTATCATGCTGCCCCATTTTTAGAATCTCTACAGTGTGAAAGCAGGCCATTCAGCCCATTGAATTACACCGACCCTCTGAACAGCATCCCACACAGACCTCACCTCATCCTATTCCTGTAACCTTGTATTTCCCATGGCTAACCCACCTAGCCTGCACATCCCTGGACACTATGGGCAATTTAGCATGGCCAATCCACCTAACCTGTACATCTTTGGACTGTGGGAGGAATCTAGAGCAACTGGAGGAAGCCCACGCAGACATGGGGAGAATGTGCAGACTCCACACAGACAGTCACTCAAGGGTGTAATTGAGCCTGAGTCCCTGGCGCTGTGAGGCAGCAGTGCTAACCACTGAGCCACTGTGCCATAATTGGGAAAATAATAATCGAAAACCAGGAAATGGCAAAGAATCTGAGCACATAGCGTAAAGATATTTTTTTCATATTTTTAACTGTGGACTGAAATGGGGAAAGAACAGTTTTAAAAGCAAAGGTTACTGGATGATCACAGCATGTTTTTGAAAAAAAAACATGGCACTCACTGTGTGCACAGCTGATGGCTCCAGAAATAGTTGATGTGTAGTTTTCAGATGAGCTGGAGCTGAACGATTGTGTCCAGATGGGTCTTCGATTGGAAACAAGTAGCTGCTTCGATTGTCGACTGGTAAGTAGTTATCGATGAAAGAAGGGGCTCCTGCCTGTTAACAACCAGGTGATTGGTTCTCTGGTAGTTGAATAGCTTAGGACTTTGACCAAGATACAGAGAAGTCATTTGGTCTCAGGGGCTGTCTCTGTTCTCTGCAGCAAAATCTACTTTAAATCTGATGAAAGCCAGTTTATTATTCCTTCAGCGGTTGCTGTAAGCTGTGACTTTTAATTAATAAGTCAAAGACCTTTCTGTAAGTGCAAATTAATCCCCTGTACTTCCTGCAAACCAGTGAAAGTATTGAGGGAAGGAAGACCAAAAAGCAGCATTTAGACTAGCACAAGAATCATTGGAATCATCTCAACAACGCTGTGAAGAGCAGCCACTCAGCTGCCCTCATAGTCTTTCTCTCTGTCCATGAGTGTAATGGGGAGTTTATAAGGGGATTGGAGTTTTAATGAGTAAAAGTATATGTCAATGGTTCACAATTGTTTACCATTCATTAATTTCTTAGATTTATTTTAGATTTGTTCATTTGTCACATGGGAATACATAAGCACAGCAAAAAGTGCACAAAGTCACCATTCACTGATGCCCACTTGGTTACAAAAAACTGAATTAAAAGATTTTAACAGAACCAAAAGGTAAGCAAGAAAAAAAGAAACGTCCAGATCTTAGATTCCCAAGCCCCATCAATTTACTCGAAATAAACTCTAGTTAAGTACAGAAACCTGGTCCTGGCTTTCTGTCAACTTAGTTCTAAAAGACATAAGTTGGGAAACACAACATACTTTTCAATATCATTAACTTTTCAGACAACTTTGGGAATAGTGAAGCTTGATTTCTAGTGCATTACCTCAGTGAGGTGTGACAATATTTTCTATCTGTCTATATAAAAGAAGATACTAAAAGCATCTCCATGATGTAAGAAAAACAGAGACAGAGGAAAGTGGGAACTTAAATATCCACTGTCAATAGTGAAAAATATTAGGCAAACTAATGTGACTAAAAATTGACAAATTCCTAGAAATGGCTGCAGTTATAATTGTTTCAATGTTCAATTTTCTTGTGTTCTGGAAAGAACTCAACAGAATGGCTCTCTGTTCAAGAAAGAAGGGAGTCAGAAAGCAGGAAACTATAGAACAGTTTCCATTACATTTATAACAGGGAAAATGCTGAAATCCATTGTAGGTCTGGTATCCTTTATCTGCATAACAGAAAACTGAAATTACCTGAAAACCAAAAGTCTTTTTGAAAGTGAACCTGTAGACACACAGAGCTTGGGCTCTTTAGAAATAAACTTCACCTGAATGGACACAAATGCACCTGAAGGTAAAGTTCTTTTTCAAAGGGCCCAAATTGACCCGAACAGACCTATCTGAAATATAAGTGTATCTGAAACTGAAAATATCTTTCATCCAGAACCAGTTGGTCCCAAAGTTTTCAGATAAAGGATTTCTAACCCGTAATTAAAAATGTAGTTGTGAGGCAATTCAGAGAAGGTTCACTAAATTAATCACAGGAATAGAGGGATTATTTTTGAGGAGAGGTTGAGTAGGTTGGAGTTGAGAAGAATGAGAGGCAAACCTTATTGAAATACACAAGATTCTTAGGGGTAGATGCAAAAAGGCTGTTTCCCCTTGTGGGAAAGTCTAAGACAAGAGGGCATAATCTCAGAGAAGGAGTTTGCCCAGTCAGGACAGAGATGTGGAGGAATTTCTTCTCTCAGAGGGTAGTGAATCTGTGGAATCCTTTATAGTGGAGTGTTGCAAAGGCTGCTCTATTAAGTATATTCAAGGTTGTAACAAACAGAGTTTCAATCAGTGAGGCAACCAAGGGTTATGGACCAAGGGCAGGAAAGTGGAGTTGACGATAATCAGATCATCCATGATCTCATTGAATTGCAGAGCAGATTCAATGGGTTGAATGGCCTACTTCTGCTCTGACAGCTTATGGTTTTTAGGTCTAACATGTCTGTAAGTTTCCACCATTCTTTAATGAGTTGCTAATACAAAGTAGTTAAATATTCAATGTTTTGGCACAATGTAATAAACTAAAGTATTAGTCTGTTTATTGGTCCCAATCATCATCTCACGTTGAGATTTAGTTATAATTATCTGCCTTTTATTCACATTTCACATGAGTAACCTGTGGGACTTTGCATCGGTTGGGTTGAACTCTCTGAACTGTACATTCCATTCATTTCTATTTGATCCTTCCATTTGTAACATTAATATTCTTATTGTAGATAAACCCTTCCAATGGGAAATACTTAAGCTCCCTTTTTAAAATACTTTGCCATTTTTCCTTTGTACTTCCTTTTTTCATATGTACCAAATCTAACTGTGTGCTTATCACCAGATCCCAAGTGAGATACTGGTTGCTAATCAGTTCCAGTGGTTTGCTGAACACTGAATCAAATACTCCATATGGGAAACTGTAAGGCTGCTAATTTAATTCCTTTTAATGAAAGCACATTTAAAATCTGTTTTTGCTGTCCTGAAGAGAAATTAAGCTCACAATCTCTGACATTTTATTACACTGCATTTGATTGAGTCAATTTGTTTTTTGCAGCATCTTGCACTAATTCCTTAATAGAAAAGGATATGTATCTTCTTTGCTGGGGAATATGAGCCCTGTGTTGAAACCACCTTCCCAAAGTTGCCTAGACAACAAGGTGCAGGACTGGATGAACACAGCAGGCCAAGCAGCATCATAGGAGCAGAGAGGCTGACGTTTCGGGCCTAGACCCTTCATCAGAAAAGGGGGAGGGGAAGGGGGTTTTGAAATAAATAGGGAGAGAGTGGGAGGCGGATAGAAGAGGGATAGAGGAGAGGATAGGTGGAGAGGAAACAAACAGGTCGAAGAGGCGGGGATGGAGCCAGGAAAGGTGAGTGTAGGTAGGGAGTTAGGAAGGGGATAGGTCAGTCCAGGGAGGACGGACAGGTCAAGGGGGCGGGATGAGGTTGGTCGGTAGGAGATGGAGGTGCGGCTTGAGGTGGGAGGAGGGGATAGGTGGGAGGAAGAACAGGTTAGGGAGGCAGGGACGAGCTGGACTGGTTTTGGGATGCGGTAGGGGGAGGGGAGATTTTGAAACTTGTGAAATCCACATTGATACCATTGGGCTGCAGGGTTCCCAAGCGGAATATGAGTTGCTGTTCCTGCAACCTTCGGGTGGCATCGTTGTGGCACTGCAGGAGGCCCAGGATGGACATGTCGTCTGAGGAATGGGAGGGGGAGTTGAAATGGTTCGCGACTGGGAGGTGCAGTTGTTTGTTGCGAACCGAGCTTAGGTGTTCTGCAAAGCGGTCCCCGAGTCTCCGCTTGGTTTCCCCGATGTAGAGGAAGCCACACCGGGTACAGCGGATGCAGTATACCACATTGGCAGATGTGCAGGTGAACATCTGCTTGATGTGGAAAGTCTTCTTGGGGCCTGGGATGGGGGTGAGGGAGGAGGTATGGGGGCAGGTGTAGCACTTCCTGCGGTTGCAGGGAAAAGTGCCGGGTGTGGTGGAGCTGGAGGGGAGTGTGGAGCGGACAAGGGAGTCACGGAGAGAGTTGTCCCTCCGGAAAGCAGATAAAGGTGGGGAGGGAAAGATGTCTTTGGTGGTGGGGTCGGATTGCAGATGGCGGAAGTGTCGGAGGATGATGCGTTGGATCCGGAGGTTGGTGGGGTGGTACGTGAGGACGAGGGGGATTCTTTTTTGGTTTTTATTGCGTGGACGGGGTGTGAGGGATGAGGTGCGGGAGATGTGGGAGACACGGTTGAGGGCATTCTCGACCACCGAGGAGGGGAAGTTACGGTCCTTGAAAAACGAGGACAGCTGAGATGTACGGGAGTGGAATGCCTCATCCTGGGAGCAGATGCGGCGGAGGCGAAGGAATTGGGAATAGGGGATAGCATTTTTGCAGGAAGGTGGGTGGGAGGAGGAGTATTCTAGGTAGCTGTGGGAGTCGGTGGGCTTGAAATGAATATCGGTTTCTAGGTGGTTGCCCGATATGGAGACAGAGAGGTCCAGGAAGGAGAGAGAGGTATTAGAGATGGTCCAGGTAAACTTAAGGTTGGGGTGGAAGGTGTTAGTGAAGTGTATGAACTGTTCGAGCTCCTCGTGGGAGCACGAGGCGGCGCCGATACAGTCATCAATGTAACGGAGGAAGAGGTGGGGTTTAGGGCCGGTGTAGGTACGGAAGAGGGATTGTTCCACGTAACCTACAAAGAGGCAGGCGTAGCTTGGGCCCATGCGGGTACCCATGGCTACCCCCTTGGTCTGTAGGAAGTGGGAGGAATTGAAAGAGAAGTTGTTGAGTGTGAGGACGAGTTCGGCTAAGCGGATGAGGGTATCAGTGGAGGGGGACTGGTCGGGCCTGCGGGACAGGAAGAAGCGGAGGGCCTTGAGGCCATCTGCATGGGGAATGCAGGTGTAGAGGGACTGGACGTCCATGGTAAAGATGAGGTGTTGGGGACCGGGGAATTGGAAGTTATGGAGGAGGTGGAGGGCGTGGGTGGTGTCACGGACATAGGTAGGGAGTTCCTGGACCAAGGGGGAGAAAATGGAGTCTAGATAGTTGGAGATCAGTTCGGTGGGGCAGGAGCAGGCGGAGACAATGGGTCGACCAGGGCATTCAGGTTTGTGGATTTTGGGAAGGAGATAGAAGCGGGCAGTGCGAGGTTGGGGAACGATGAGGTTGGAGGCCGTGGGTGGGAGGTCACCTGAGGTGATGAGGTTGTGGATGGTTTGCGAGATGATGGTTTGGTGCTCAGGGGTGGGGTCATGATCAAGGGGGCGGTAGGAGGAGGTGTCGGAGAGTTGGCGTCCGGCCTCGGCGATGTAGAGGTCAGTGCGCCATACTACAACTGCGCCTCCCTTGTCCGCGGGTTTTATGGTGAAGTTGGGATTGGAGCGGAGGGCTGCACGTTGTGCGGGGGAGAGGTTGGAGTGGGTGAGAGGGGTGGAGAGGTTGAGGCGATTGATGTCTCAACGGCAGTTGGAGATGAAGAGGTCAAGGGAGGGTAGGAGGCCTTGGGGTGGTGTCCAGGAGGAGGGGGTGTGTTGGAAGCGGGAGAAGGGGTCAGTAGAGGGAGGGTTAGGCTCACGGTTGAAGAAGTAAGCGTGGAGGCGGAGGCGGCGGAAAAACTGCTCTATGTCCAAGCGTGAGCGGTATTCGTTGATCTGTGGGTGGAGGGGGACAAAGGTGAGCCCTTTACTGAGGACTGACCGTTCGTCCTCAGTAAGGGGTAGGTCTGGGGGGATGGTGAAGACTCGGCAGGGCTGGGTGCTGCTGTCTTGGTGGAGGCATTATCTCTATTAACCTCTCCCTTAATCTAAATTGCCAATTCACATTTGCTAGCTCTACTTTCATGCCCTCACTTTAACTCAAAATAATCTTGGACCCAAACTTTACATATAAGTTAAGTGAGAACATCAATCATATTGACCTCCATGAGACCCAAAAAGAAAAGTAAAAGTTATAGCCTGGCAAGTCAGGTTTCACTCTAGGATCTGATTTGCCTCGTATTACCAACAGGGATCATAACACATATTCACAAAAAACCATCACCTTCCCAAAGTTGCCTGTTCATTGTGAAAGTATTATTGGGACAAATCTGGCTTATTGGTTCAAACTCATGAATGACTGAAAGAGTATTTTCACTGGTAGGTTATCAGAGGACATAAATGTAAGGTGATTGGCACAAGGCAGGTCATAGAATCTCTACAGTGTGGAATCAGTCCATTCGGCCCATTGAGTCCACACCAGCACTCCGAAAAGCATCAAACCCAGACCCAACCGCACCTTATATTTCCCATGGCCATCCACTTAACCTACACATCTTTGGAATGTGGGACAAAACCCATGCAGGCATGAGGAGAATATGCAAACTCTACACAGGGAGTTGCCATGCTGTTCCCAGTTCCAGTCGGCTGGAATCAAACCTGACTCCCTGGGGATGTAAGGCAGCACTACCATCCACTGAGCCACCATTGCCACCTATGAGGAAAGCTTTGTCGTGATCTGCTTGCAAGGGTAGTGAGGGTAGATGCAACAGTAACTTTCAAAAGAGAACCGGATAAATATTTGAAAATAAAAAAAATTACAAGGCTATGGAAAAAGAGCAGAAAAGTAGAGCTGATTGATTCCAATGGTCCATGTTCATACTGTAAGATTCTATGAAATCTTAATGAAAAGTAGAGCTGTGCATTTTCAGCTGCTGTAGGATCAAAGGCAGAATCATTTTCTGAAACCAGAGTTAAGGTTTTGGGTTGAGCGTCACTCGACCTAAAACGTTAACTCTGATTTCTCTCCATAGATGCTGCCAGACCTGCTGAGCCTTTCAAGCAATCTCTATTTTTGTTTCTGATTTACGGTATCCACAGTTCTTTCAATTTTCATTCCAGATAATAATTTTCTTAAGCTTCTTGGAACTGTTTCCTTTTCATCATATCTTAAGGAAGGCGACCAATTCTGTGCACAGCACATCATATGTTGTCTCACCAGTATCCAGTACTAAGTCTTATTTGGACATGGTTTTAAAATATTTTAATGTATTTTGCTCAGAATGCTAATGAAAATGTCTACAAGGGTAAAATTGGATAACCGCTGAAAATGGGTGCAGGGATCGTGCACATATTTTATTTTCAAATTGCTTATTTCAAGTATATCAGTATCACCAGCTGACATTTATTGTCCATTCCTAATTGCGTCTGAGAAGTTGGTGGTGAGTCATCTTGAATCACTGTAATCTATGTGGTGCAGGGGCACCCAGTGCCATTACAGGGGGAAGTTCACAGTTTTGACCCAATGATTAGTTGCACTGTTTCCTCCAAAGCAAACAGTATGGAAATGTCACACTGTCCATGCAGTCACTTGATGGCAGCATATAGCCAGCACTGCATGCACTTTTGAATTGCTGCATGCCAAAGCAAAGGACACGAGATTATTAGAAGTTGGCATGAATTTAGAACGAGTACTAGAAGTTATTGTAGAGCATTCAGTTTAAGCTGAAAATACATAAGACACAACAGAGCAGAGTGCAAGCTCAAAACTCTCCAAAATTGCTCTGGTGGCCTTGGTCCTGGAGGTACACTGGAGGAAAGAGACTCCCTACCCACTGAGACATTGCAAAGACAGTGGGAACTGACAACTGTTGCAGTCAATGCCAGGAAAATTTTATCAAACAAACTCAATGACCTCACATGAAGTGGCCAAGTTCAGTGTATGTATTTTCACTTGTCCTACCCTTGTGTCTTTCTGTTACCTTTACAACGAAACGACTGTTTGTACTGTATTGGTTCCCTTATAAAGAAAAGACATCACTTCGTTAGAGGTGGTCCAAAGAATGTTCACTCAAATGATCTCTGGTATGGAGGGATTGTCTTATGTGCAAAGGTTAAACAGGTGGGAATCTACTGGTGTTTAGAAGAATGAGAGGTGATCTCATTGAAACATCTGGGTTTCTAAGGGGTTTGACATGGTAAATGCTGAGGCTCATGAGAGAGTCGAAGACAAGGCGGCATTGTCTCAGAATAAAGGGGCACCAATTTAAGACTGAGATGAGGAGGAATTTCTTTTCTCAAAAGGTTGTGAGTCTTTGGAACTCTTTTCCACAGAGACCTGTGGGGGCAGAGTCTTTGTGTATATTGAACGCTGAGATAGATAAATTCTTGATCAGTAGGGGAATCACAGTTTATAGGGAGATTGTGGGAAGGTGGATATAATGAGGGTTGAATCAGCTGTGAACCTATTGAATGGTGGAGAAGGCTCAAGGGGCCACCTGGCCTACTCCTGTTCTTTTTTCTTATGATATTATGGTCTTATTACCTTAAATAATGCTCCATTTACCATGGCTTCCCCCCTTTACTCCCCTTAATTACTTATACATCGAATTCATATCTTCACTTCAACTTGCACTACTGCTAGCCCCATACACACATTTCATACCTTGTGTTTCTTACTAGCTATTCAAGCAAGACAGGAGTATCAGCCAAGCACACAGCACCACATTCACTGGCACACCTTTTTCTTGCAGGACAAAATATTAGACCATGAATGGAAGTGATAGCCAGCTGGGGAATGATCAGCTGAATGTGCTCACTTTAATGGAAGCATCAGCACTCACTATTATTGGAGTGCACATGACTGAGGCCATGGCCAGTAATCGGACTAACTATTAAAGATGACAGGAGGCTTGTACCTAGTTCTTCTTCTCACCATCAGCCATGCCACAATTTCTACATCCTCCTGTCGAGCACCTCTGTCCCTTCACTCACCATTTACTTCAATCCTACCCTTGTGTCTTTCTCTTTGTATGTCCCCATGAACAGCAACCTGGTCAGGCAGACATGCAGGAAGAAGTGGAAGGGGCTGAAAAGACTGATGATGAAACAATCTAACATTTGAAGTCACCAGCTCATATCCAGACAATGTACGTTCTTTGGAAAGTGGCTTTGAGGCAAGTTCTGTACAGTGAGACAACTGACCACTGATGCCCTGCAAGCTGGTGAACACACAGAGAGTATTGTGCAGATCTTAGCTTGTTAGTACACATGGATTTTGCTGAAGAGGATACATATCATGCTTTCCATTGTGAGTGGTGTATAAATAAAGGCTAATGGGCTTCCACTATGAAATGTTTAATACATTGGCATGCTTGCCAAAAGCCTGTGCTAGTTGTTAAGGGGCTCAGCTGTAACTTGATAACAGATTGGAGCCCATATTTTGCAGTCTGGAAATCTGGTCAACTCCATACAGACTTGTGAGTGGACCCAATGACATGCACTATCTGATATCTCAACATCTATTGCAGCAAAAGCTGAAGGCCCCCGATATTTAACTGCTACAGTGAAAGCTCATACTGAAATCATGAAATCTCAGCTAGGTGCTCTGCAAGTTCAGACAGCTGCCAGGCTACCTGTGTATACAAGTGTTCAAAGGGACTCACAGGATCTCACAGCAGTTCAGCAATCTGTCCTCGAACATAGTGCTAGGAGTGCTCAGGTGCCACCCCAGGGGAATGTGGCAATGAACACGTGCAGCATGAAACTGTTATCATCTCTCAGGATGACAGCACATGTGCTCCCATCATTGCCAGCCCACCATACCTTGGCTGTTGCCTTCCAATCAGCATTCCAAAGCTGGACCTTCCAGAGCCACAGCTGCTCGGAATTGTCTTGCAAGACCATCTGCAGTTTCCCCAGTGAAAGCCAACAACCTTTGACCATCCACCAACCATACTGCAGTAGCACTGGGCTAGGTAAATGTAGATGGAAGAAAGGCAATAAGGAATGTACAGGATAATTAATGATATTAACACAAACTGGTTTGATTTATGTTCTTGATTTGGCATGTTTGTTTTATGGTGACACGGTTAAGGATTGTGATGATCAGTGATACAGGAGTGGGAAGCAGTGGGCCTCTTGTTGAATGGGAACTAGAGTTGAGTTCACTGATTATGGAGTTGTATAAGCAGAAGATGGATATATCTGTTTGAAAGGAGGTATAGTGGTTGCCCCATCCTTTCTTCATCCTCCTGACTGCTCATGGTAAACCTCTTGGCACAGACCATGCCCTCGTGATGGTTAGATTGTACTGTACTCTCCAGAGCACACAAATCAGGACTCCCTCTACAAAGAGCACAGGGCTCCCCTAGGGTGGTTTAGTCAGCACAGAATTTGCTTAAACATACCAAACATCCATTCATTATTGTGTGACAGCATTTTTAAAAATATATACTGCTGCCTGCATGATGTGGTTCCTGGTACTCCACAATCTATTTAACTTGGAACAAACTGTCAGCTCAAGCACAATTTATTCTTTTCATCATCTCATAAATCTTAATTAGTTCCATTCCAAGTCAATGCTTCTCTAAAGTGTTGTCTCAGTTCTTTTATTCCATCTTATCTCTGTAAACTTTTCCATTTGTCTCAGTTTTATTAATTCAGAATATTTATACCAAGCTCACAGCCTGCTATGCTTGTGAATGAAGATGACTGCATCAGTAGGAAATTATCTGCATGGGCGTAGTCAGTAACTCCATAGGCACCATATCCTATATAGAAATATGGCATTTTATCACCATAATTAGTGAGAAAGCTATTCACAATGGCTGTTTCAGAAAACAGTTAACTTGACACTATCACTGTATGGGATAAATTACTGTCCCACATTTAGACACTTCCAGAAAATAATGTTCTTAATTACACATGTCCAAAAGCAGAAAATTCCAGCCCAATATGGCAAACACATTTAATTTTTTAGCCAGTTTCTCAGCAAAGTTAAATAATACTTTTTTTTAATTTGCAGTTTGGCACATTGTAAACAGCTTGTACCTTAAGTAGAATCAAAATAGGTTCATGGAAGAGAATTTCAACTGAAACATTGAGGACTGTCAGATATTACAGTCGTTCCCCATGTCAGAGGGCTTACAGAAGTCTACTCTGTTCGTATAGACTAACCTGTGGATAAATTTGGCATAGAAGGCAACATTAATATGGCCCAGTCATGGCCAAATCTTACCTACTCTGTCATCCCAATCAGACATTCTGATTTGTGGCGTTTCCTGACATAGCTTATCTTGAATAGTCTTATGTCCAGGCATCCCATAGATGTAACAAGAAGAAATTAGTTGGGAAATCAGACATTTGATGTCCAAACTGTTACTGAGCATGAGTCTATCGCAGACATGAACATTGTTCTTCAGAAGAGGTTTCCAGGGACCCCAGGGAAACATAAAAGAGGAAAATGATCAGTATTCTAGATTTATATGTCTTCTATCTTGATGCTCAGGAAATTGACATTCACCAAAAGTAAAGATCGGGAATATTGTCCACAGTATTTATAATATCAATAATTATTTCACCTCAATTAATTAAATACCTGTAGTTAATTTGACTTTGAAATACAAACTGCTAGTCACAATGGTAACTGTATCAAAGGAACAGCCAATACCACTATAACCCATGCACTATCTCCTGTAAAATCCATACAAAGAGAAGGGCCACTGACAGGAGTAAACAAATGGCCCCCTGTGTCAAGCACTACTCTGAATTAGGAACAAAAACAAAGTTGCTGGAAAAGCTCAGCAGGTCTGCCAGCATCTGTGGAGGAGAAAACAGAGTTAATGTTTCGGATCCAGTGACCCTTCCTCAGAACTCAGACCCTTCTGAGGAAGGGTCACTGGACCCGAAATGTTAACTCTGATTTCTCCTCCACAGATGCTGCCAGACCTGCTGAGCTTTTCCAGCAACTTTGTTTTTGTTCCTGGTTTACAGCATCCGCAGTTCTTTTGGTTTTTATTCACTACTCTGAATTACACTGAGATGGATATCTCTCTGCCTGTACTTGATGATCTGTTGCAGCAATCTATCATTAATGAGATTAAACCTTCATTACTTGAGCTCAAAAAAGGCCACTGACTCTGTAACAGCAAGGAAAATGTAATGTTCTTGGTCTTATTCTACTTATGCAGTATTTAGAGTGAGAGAGGTGGTGGTGAATTAAAGCTGGGTATTGTTGGTGTAAATGTGGAATTCAAGGTGTTCTTTTTAGAATGACGTTGGAGAAACAGTTCAGTAGAAAAATATTGCAGTGAGAAATGTCATTGGTACAAAAATAGGAAAAGAGATGACTAAAAACAAAATTTTAAAAATTCTTTTGTTTAGATAGATGACAATAGATTAGGTTTTGTCTGTGATGCTCTCCATGGCTGAGAAGCTTACAGATAGCATCACAAACATTGGATAAGATGCGTGGGTCTGCCAACAACTATGGACACTAACTCAGCATGGGTCACTGCTTCAGGGGAGGAGTGAGGAGAATTGGAGAGTAAGTCATGAAATTGACCACACACACCACTGAATAATATTCATTGAACATGGATTTAAATGCAGCTATTTATAGCCTAGTAGTGCACTTCAGCAGCAGATATATTTAATTCAGCTTTTGAGGTTTACAGTGGGATGTCAAACTGCATCATGCAGAATGTTTCACATAAGTGAGCATCTACTTTAACACACACAAAAAAAGAGAAAGCCTTTGGCCATTTCAAAAATTCCATGAATACCACTCAATACGACAAATTTTCTGTTCGTGGCATGACAGAAATAACCTTCTGTAGGTAAGGAAGCAGACATTTGCAGATCTTAATATCTTATTTGCACCAAATATGTAGGTGCTTCTCAAATATTATGGAAGTTAGATTGTTCAATGAATCCTATAGGAATTTAAAAGGAGTTTTTGAATATACATGAGTACGTAAACTGCTGTAAAATTGGGAGCTACTTCATTATTGAAATACGCAAAGACCAATGACCTTACATCACTGGTTTCCCATGAGCTTGCTCTTTTACACAAGAGATGCACAAGTGAGTCTTCAGAGCCTTGCAGTCGCTCAGGGTTAAAATCTACAGCTCACGTAAGTATTCCCTCAGGCTACTGATAAAGACATAGTCCAATCTGTTAAATCCAGAACCCCGTATATGTGAACACTCTTTCCTGGTTGATGTGTGTAACATTTTGTTTACCAAAGATACTGTATTCATAATATTATGTGAAGGAGCTAAAAATAACATAACCCTATTTCATGTATAAAAGTATTCTGTAGTTTGTAAGAAAGTAAAACTTGGATCCATTAAGCATGCGCATCCTTCTATGCCAGACTGACCCTAGGCTTGTTCTTAGGCAGCACTCATTAAATAATGTCATAATTAACTAGTCTAGCCATTGTGTGCTCTCATTGGAAATTACAAATGGTAAGCTTCTAAAGTCAGGTTTCATTAATAACGTAAGAGGGAACTGAACCCTTTGATCCTTTAATACATTTAAAAGAAGCTTTCCTCCAATTGTTATGAGGCTAATTTTAGATACACTCTCTAGCCTGGGTTTATGGTTGTCTCTGAAATTTCATTGCATTTAAAGGTATCATCTACTAAACTGTTCTACTGCTTTTTTTCATGTTGCCAGATAAAGTAAATCGAGAGCTTATTTAACTTAGTATTTTGAGCAATGAGATACGGACACCATGGCCTAGACAGTGACACTTAGCTGCCAATGGGAATTGGGCACAAACTGTGCACTAGGCATAATCACAGTTGGATCACAGAAGTGTTATGGGAAGAAAGGGGCCATTTGACCCATTGTGCATGCCCTGGCTTGTTAAGTAAGCATAATTACAGAGTGCCTGTTTTCTGCTTTGTCCCCATGCCCTTGCACATCGAATGTTCTCTTCAGTGCCTCAATTAAATCTCCTCCACTGAAAATCCTGGCAGTGAATTCCATACCCTAATGACTTGTTTTTCCTCACATTTGACCCTTGCTTCTTTTGCTGACGTCTTTAAGTGCTAGCACTGCTGCCTCACAGCACGAGGGACCTGGGTTCGATTCCACCCTTGGGCAACTGTCTGTGTGGAGTTTGCACATTATCCTCATGTCTGTGTGGGTTTCCTCCAGGTGCTCCGGTTTCCTCCTACAGTCCAAAGATGTGCAGGCTGGGTGGATTGGCCATGCTAAATTACCCGTAGTGTTCAGGGATATGTAGGTTAGGTGGGTTATATGGGGATGCGGCCTGGGTGGGATGCTTTGAGGGTCAGTGTGGACTTGTTGGGACGAAGGGCCGGTTTCCACACTGTAGGGATTCTATGAGTCTATGAAATTCATACTGTCACATTTTGTTTTTTCATAAATTGGAGCAGTTTCTCTCTATTTACTCTATACAGATCCACTCATGATATTGAATGCCTCTATCAGACCTCTTCAGACTTCTTCTCTCCATGGAGAATTGTCCCACTTTCTTCAACCTAACCTCATAGATGAAGTTCCCCATCCCTGGAACTATTCTTGTAAAATGCTTCTGCACTCTCTCCAAAACGTTCTTTCCAAAGTGAATGGGTATAATGATTGCTGCATGCTGACAAGAGAATTATTTTGGGCTGCTTCATCCTCAGCAACAGCTTTCAGGCAAGTTCTTAAAGATGAAGAAAAACCAATGAGGAGAAGGATTATCAGGATGGGGGTATGGGAGAAGGATGACCATGACAATGGGTTGTGGGGATTAAGTAACTGTGATGGGAGTTGATCTGGATATTAGGACGGATGTCTATGCAGTTAGTGGAATGAGGGTACAATGCACAGGAAACGTAAATAAAATGTATAACGTGAACTATTCTACCCACTTTGCCATGGGAAACAAACTTAATAAAACTAAACTGCTGAGTTTGCAACATGAATGAAACTGCAGCTGAGTTTAAGCACAAAATCTTGCAAAGTGAGCCTACAGCATAACCCTAGGACCACTGGTGCCATGATTTTGATGCAGAGGTGAGACTCTGAGAATTATATCAGTTGGAGTGAGACCATAATATAAAACATGTTTGTCTAACTTCAAAGATAAGGGAACAGGACAAATGACAGATTTCAGACATCTAATATACTACTCTGACTGTATGACAATTCAACTCTTGATTTGTGCTATGTGCATGAAAAGACAACACTCTGAGGGTTCATTTCTGCTGAATGAAGGCTCTGTTAGCTTGCTGAGTTACATGAAGACTACTAGCAGTTTCTGATGACTAATGACCAGGGACATTGTTGAATTTGTTCCAGAGAACTGGGAAGGTAATTTATTGCAATTGTAGAGTAGAACCTCTGACTTAGATTTTAGATTAGTTTTATTGTCATGAGTGCTCAGGTACCAGGTACAAGAGTACAGTGAAAAGTGCACAATGTAACTTCGCATGGTGCCAGCTTAGGTACAAAGTACCTGGTTACAAAATCTTAGTTTACAGAAGTGGAAAAATAAAGAAACGTTAAAAAGTTCAGCACTACAGTCTTCTTATTTTAAAAGTGGAAAAATAAAGAGATGAAGTTAAAATAAAATCAAACATTACAGTCCTTTCTTAAGCCACGGGCCTGCAGAAGCTCCAATCTGGGCTTTTCCCAAGAGGGCTCGCCCTCCCCTGCCCTGGCATACTTTCTCGCACTAGGCTAAGGCACGGCCTATGTTCGCCAGCTGCCCTTGCTGCCAACCACCACTTCCAACCTCCTTCGGGCATGCTAGGTCTCACTGCCACCTTGCCACTGATTGCTGCTGCCACCATCCTTTGCGACTGAATGCCACCACCTCATCGCTGACCGCTGTTGTTGCTGTCCTCTACCATCGGCCAGGCCTGCCATGGGCCCCAGCTGGTGTCACACTCTGTTGCCAAATCAGCCACCAAGCTGCAGGGTCCCACTCTGGCACCACTCCAGACACAATGAAGCCACGATGTGGCCGAACATTGTGGCTGACCGTCAGAGTCCCCCATTGCCACCACCATGATCGAATTCCATAGGCGAAACAGCCAAAAGAAAGTTTGCCTACGACACCAAAACTGGAGGTGTCGTGGACAGTGAAGAAGGTTACCTCAGTATACAATTGGACCTTGATCAGATGGGCCAATGAGCTGAGGAATAGCAGATAGAGCTTTATTTAGATAAATGTGAATTGCCGTATTTTGGAAAGGCAAATCACAGAAGGACTTATACACTTAATGGTAAGGTCCTGGGGAGTGTTGCTGAACAAAGAGACCTTGGAGTGCAGGTTCATAGTTCCTTGAAATTTGAATCGCAGCTAGACAGGATAGTGAAGAAGGCATTTGGTATGCTTGCCTTTATTGTTCAGTGCATTGAATATAGGAGTTGGGAGGTCATGTTGCAGCTGTATAAGACATTAGTTAGGTGACTATTAGAATACTGTGTGCAATTCTGGTCTCCCTGCTATGGGAAGGTTGTTGTGAAACTTGAAAGGGTTCAGAAAAGATTTACAAGGATGTTGCCAGGGTTGGAGGGTTTGACTATAGGGAGAGGCTGAATAGACTGCGGCTATTATCCCTGGAGCATCGAAGGCTGAGGGGTGACCTTATAGAGGCTTATAAAATCATGAGGGGCATAGATATGGCAATAGCCAAGGTCTTTTCCCCAGGGTAGCAGAGTCCAAGACTAAAGGGTACAGATTTAAGGAGGGAGGGGAAAGCTTTAAAAGGGACCTAAAGGGCAACCTTTTCACACAGATGGTGGTGCGTGTATGGAATGAGCTGCCAGAGGAAGTGGTGGAGGCTGGTACAATTACAACATTTAAAAGGCATCAGGATGGGATGAATGGATAGGAGGGATTTAGAGGGATATGGGCCAAAATGGACTAGATTAATTTAGGATTTCTGGTCAGTATGGATAAGTTGTACTGACGGATCTGTTTCTATGCTATATATCTCTATGACTCTATGAGTCTAAAAGAGAGAAAAGAAGAAAGAAAAGAAAGAAAAGCGCTCGGAGCAGAAGAGCTTTGGTGAGGAGGCTTCCTCCACTGCCATCTTGGATGGGCATGCAGGATGGTTATTCAATTGTTAAATAAACTGAATAATCAGTTGATTGGAATGATTTGGGTTTTGCAGCTATTGTTACCTGTAATTCTTGGGTTCAAAATTAAGTCAGGGAACCAGAATTCTCTAGACAAGGGTTGATGGGTGGTATTTGCTTATTGTTTTAATGCAGCAACTCAGAAGGTGAAGAAGTTTCTCCTCATGTAAATTTGATTCTCTGGTTTCATTAGTTTATAATCTACATCTTTGATTTATATTTCTTAGATTGATGACAATGTAAATTTTTACATTGATCCTCTCCATTCTCCACTGAAAATAATATTTTTTTTATTCATTCACAGGATGTAGGAATTGCTGGCTCATCCAGCATTTATTGCTCATCCCTAATTAGCAAAAGGGCAGTTGAGAGTTAACCATATTTCTATGGGGCTGGAGACACATAGACCAGACCAGGTAAGGATGGTAGTTAGTGAACCAATGGTTTCATGGTCATCATTAGACTTTTAATTCCAGATTTTATTGGATTCAAACCCCACCATCTGTCAAGGTGGGATTCAAACCCAAGTCCCCAGAACATTACCCAGCTCTCCAGATTACTAGTCTAGCAATAATACCATTAAGCCATTGCCTCCCCACTGAAGCTGAATGCTCATGGTACATGAAGGTTGTTTGTGTTCCAGAACTTGAATTTTCCCTGTAAGTAGTTCAACAGCCATACACACAACATGGTATGATAGACCAACTTGTTGAAACTAAATGTGTGGTGTCCAAGATACCTTTTCCAGCCTGAGCTGAAATCTACCACAAGGGCAGAAAGGCAAGCATGATGTTAGCTGGAGTCCAAGGTTCAATTTGTAAGGCAGTGGTGAGAAGTCTGGAAAATGCTGATGATTGAGTTAAGTCAAGGAGATTGGCTCAAGTTATTTTTAGGTCTTGACACCATAGTTTGGTGTGAGCTATCATGGACACAAATAGGTCCCAGGTCTTTGATGCAGAGTTACGGTATCGCAGAAATGGAGAGCAGACCAAGTAGCCTAAATGCAAGGACATGCACAAGCCTGGAGACAAAGTAAAAAAAAATGGCTACTTGATTTATTTTCCTGAGTTTCCACTGATCAAGATTATGGTAGAGGTTGTGAGAAGCTCATTTGTGTTAAACAATGCTTACAAGAAGATGGATTACCACAGCCAGTTCTTGCATCATTTAAATATAAGGCCTGGCCCCTTAACTTGTGCTTTAAAGAGGAGTTTGTGTACACAGAAGTGAATCTTGTGAAATCACAGATGGGAAGCTTCCATTCATTTCTTAATGCACATAGTCCTGATTTTCCTGACTTTGTATGCAAGTGTTGTTTCCATTTGGGAACCTCAAATGAGGTAACTGTCCTCTAGGATTTTCAAATAGAACTGCTTTGCATCCACCAGACTTCACAAATTCCCTTCAGAGCTATGGCCAACTGGAAGGCTACATCAAAGTTGCACTCACCATGCAATATGACACATCCAATTAACAGCATCATCATTCTCTGTTTCATTCCCACTTTGTAATTAGTGTAAAAGTACTTCCATCTTTGAGTCAATCATTAAGTTTATCCCATGTTTGTATTTTATTTTGAATGAATAATGTCTGCTGTGCATTTCCCAATATCAATTCCTTTTTTTTTGCCAACTGCAAGTGCTCAACCAATAGGCTTCCCTAGCTGTCTCTGCATTTTCTTACTAAAATTAACACTCTACATCTATAGCCTTTCATTTCTAAAGAGCTTCTCAGTCATAACTGAATTATTAATATGATTCGGCAAAGCATACCAATCCATACAGGAGTGTAGGTGCTGCAGTTTTCTGGGGTCCTGGCCTCATTTGAACAGAACGTCAGAGCTGAGGGGGGCAAAACATGCATCTGATACAGCTTGCCAGACCCAGAGTGGTCCAACACTAGCTGCTCTGAGGAAGGGTAAATCAACCCGAAATGTTAACTCTGACTTCTCTCCACAGATGCTGCCAGATATGCTGAGCTTTTCCAGCAATTTCTGATTTTGATTCTAGCTGTCTTCAGTTGGCTTGAATATAAAACACTCCTGCCCCTCCTGGATGCTCAGAATAATTTTACATTTACCCCAGGGTACTATCAGCTCTATTGCCAGTAAAACAGGTCAGTGAATTAAAAAAAAATGTTCTATCCAATTTTATCCCAAAATTGCATTTGAGAAACATTTGAGGGCTTAATTTAACTGGCCTGTTAAGAAGGTCCTACTGCTTGAACAGGCAAACATTTTGACCACCAGCCTCAGCCTGTGAAAATGTCAGCAGTCCACTGGTCAAAGTTAATGAAGCGACAAATCTTCATTTTTGAGCATGTTACTTAACACTTCTGCAAAATAAATTTTATATCACTGAGCAGTAGATAGATAATTCAGCAAGGAAACCTTATAATGTTTGAAGTGTGCATCAGTGTACAACAGGGCCCTCTGTTAGAATATGTTGGAAACTGCAGTATTGTTCATAAAAATTATAATTGACAAATTGTCTTGTGTTATTGGTTATGATTTGTGGTTAAAATATGGAGATTTTCAATTAGTAGATTGCACTTTCTTTTTCAATATGTCTGTACTTTGTTCCAATGCTAGACAACAGAAAGTAATGAATATTAATTGCATGCATTTTCTATTAGTTACGCTCCAAGAAATGGTACAAAAGTAATGATGTGCATAAATCATATCCAGGCTCAAATCTCTTTAAGGCAAAAATAGTCAAAAAAGTGATGAATAACTCAATGCCAAATAACTAGTCAGCAGAGAAGACACAGTTAAAGACAAATTGTCTGATATACCACAGGCGTTAGATTGTTTCTCAAGATGCAAGCTGCTAACTTCATACCATAAACAATTGAGTAAGTAGAGTTTGTCACATTTTTGGGTCTTGCCATCAGGTGTTGTTTTTTCCTTTGGGCCCAATATCACTGCTGAGCACATGCTTTCTAGGACTGTGGGGCATGTACTCAATGGCCCAATATTTAGGTGACTGTTATATTCCCAGGGGTCAAACAAAGAATTCTTGATCCAACACATGAGTTCAATAAATAGTTTGCATGCCGTCAGATGCGTTAATATTTGTTGACTTCAAAGCCGAATGTAGATTGCTTGAGGAAAACAAGAAATTAAGAAATAGGAACAGAGTAGGCCATTTAGCTCCTTGAGTCTATTCCACCAGCCAATAAGACTTGGCTGATCTGATTGTGGCTTTAACTCTACTTTCCTGTTTGCCCTCAAAACCCTTGGCTCTCTGATTGATCAAAAATCTGTCTAATTGAACCTGGAATACATTCAATAGCCCAGCCCCTACTGTTCTCTAAGGTAGAGAGCTCAAAAGATTAAAGACCCTCTGAGAGAAGTTGGTAATGTTTTGTGATTAGAGGACACCCAGGCCCCATTGTACTGCACCATGTAGCCAACTCTTTCCATTTAACTAATCTGCTGTTTTTCCGTTCTTCCTGCCAAAATGAACAACGTCCCAGTTTCCCCACATTATACTCAATGTGCCATTTTTGTGCACCCACTTATCCTGTCTAAATCCCTTTGCAGATTCTTCAACCCCATCCTATGGTTCCACAAGGATCAAAAACCATTCACGCAGTTAATGACCAATTATGAGCAGAACTCTGGGAAAGTCAAAGGCCCAGTGGCAGTGCCAGTGGGATGGCCTGTGAAACCTGGTCACAGGGCAGCAAATGGTAAAGAACTTTATACTTTCTGCAAGGGTCAGTCAGGATATGCACTGTCAATTTGACCATAACTATAGGAACATGATAATGCGGTGTTTGCCTGAGTAAGTGTCTGCAGGGATTTGGTGATATGGTCCTGTGCCAGCTGAAGGAGTCTTGGGACCTAGCAAGGCTGTTGAAGTCAGGGTTGTGTTGGCTAGAAGGATCATCTACAAGGGGAGGAGTGCTACAACACAAAAATATAGGGGGCCAGAGACAGTGGGCACATACCTGAAAGGTTGATTCATCCAGTCATAGAACCCAGAATCACAGATTCAGAGAATTGTTGTGGTACAGAAGGAGGCCATTTGGTCCATTGTGTTCATGCTGGCTATCTGGATGTATTAACTTCCTGCGAATCTCATCTTTTCCCTATATCCCTGCTTGTTATTTCTGTTTAAATAATCATCCAATGACCTCTCAAATTTCTCAATTGAACCTGCTTCTGTCACATTTCCAGGCAATGTATTCCATAACCTGACGACTCACTGCATGGAAAAGGTATTTCTCATCTGATATTTGCTTCTTTTGCAAAACACTTTAAAGCTGTGCTGGTTCTCTGGTGACAAGCAAGAAAAATTCTTCCCATCCATTCTGTCCAGATCCCTCAAGATTTTGAAACCTTTTACAAAATCTCTTCTTAGCACTTTTGTCTCCAAGGTAAACACTTTCATCTTTACCCATCATTCCTCGTGACTAAAATGTCTTATCCCTGCAGCTATTTCCATAACTCTTTTCTGCACTCTCTCCAATGTATTCTCGTCCTTTATAAAGTTTGACACCCAGAGCTGTACTAAATACACTAGTGAATGCTACCCAGTGTTCTACACGTTTATCATAAACTTCCTGATCTTGTACTCCATGCCTTTATTAATGAAGACTAGAATGCTGTATTCTTTATTCACAGTTTTGTCCATCTGTCTGCTACCTTTAATTACTTATGCATTTATACACCTAGGTCTCTGTACTCTTGTACATCTTTAGGATGGTACCATTCATTTTATAGCATCGTTCCATGTTCATTGTACCAAAGAGTATGATGTCCTGCAGCCCTGCTTTGAAATTCATCCGCCACTGAACCACCCACTCTTGCACTGGATCAATGTCCTTTTCAAGTTCTACATTTTCATCCTCAAAATTTTGAATTTCTCCAAGTTTTATATCATTGACAAACTTTGAAATTGTTCCCTTTGCGCATCAAGATCTGGATTATTTATACAAATCATGAAAAGTGACGATTGCAATATGAACCCTTGTGGAACTCTAGTACAAACTTTCTTCCAGTTTAAAAAGTACCCATTGGCCATTACTCAACATTTCTATCCCCCATCCAATTTTGTATCTGTGTTGCTACTGTTCCTTTTATTCCATGACTTATAACTTTCCTCACCAGTATGTTGTGCAGCACTCGATCAAACTTTTTTTTGGAATTCCATGACAATCACATCAACAGTCTTGTGATCATCTCTCTCTCTTTTACCTCTTTTAAAAACTTCAGCAAGTTACTTTGACACAATTTATCTTTAGCAAATCCATTGTGGTTCTCCTGAACACAATGTAGCAATCCTTGTCCCTCACTGCACTTCCACAATCACTATCTAGTTAATATACAGTAATTAACATCTCCCATTATAATCATTCTATGATGTGTGCACTTCTCAATAATTTCCTTACAGATTTGCTCCTCTACCCCTTTTCCACTGCTTGATGGTCTATAGATTACACGAAGCAATGTATTTCCACTTTCTTAATCCTTCGCTTTACCTAAACCAATTCTGTCCTTGAATCTCCTGAAACATCCTCTTTACCCAATACTGCAATGCTCTCCTTAACCAAAAACACCACCATTCCTCTCTTTTTTCCTTTTCCTATCTGTCTGAACAACTTGTAATCAGGAATATTTAACACCCATATCTGCTTTTCCTTGAGCCAGGTCTCCATTATTGGCACAATATCATAATCCCAAGAGACAATCTGTACCAATAATTCCCCAATCTTATTAACTCTGTGTCTTTGCATTCACACATTGTAATTGTGGTTTAGCTTCATTACTTGCTTCCCTACTCTGGCTACACCTATTAGCCTACTGTTCTCTATTTTAGTTCTCTCTGCCTCTTCCAGCATTTTGCGCACTCTGGTATTATTTTATACTATTCTCTTTTAGTTTCCACACCCATCTGAGTTGCTTTAAAAGAGCCCAACAGCACTAGCAAAATGTCCCTCAAGGAACTTAGTCCTGGCTCTGACCAGATAATCTCTTCCAGGGCCAGTATCAGTGCCCCAGGAATTTGATGGCCTCCCACCTCCACTCAGTAGAGAATAAGACCATAGGAAATAGGAACAGGAGAGGGCTACTTAACCCCTCAAGCCTACTCCACCATTCAATGGGATCATGGCTGATCCAACATTTCTCACATTCATTTTTCTACCATTTCCCTGTAACACTTGATTCCCCTACTGATCAAGAATTCAAATATCTCAGCCTTAAATTTACATGGCAGACAAACGGGAGGCTGGAAGAACACAGCAAGCCAGGCAGCATCTGGAGGAAAGGAGAAGTCAACGTTTTGGGTATTACCCTTCTTCAGCTTCTGCAGCTTTTATGTCTCTTAAATTTACATAGTGACTCTGTCCCCACAGCTCTCTGTGGCACAGAGTTCCAAAAACTTACAAACCTCTGACAGACGAAATTCCTCCACATCTCAGTTTTAAATTACCACCCCTTAAAATTGAGACTATACCCATTGGTCCTAGAATCTCCCATGAGAGGAAGTACCCTCTCAGCCTTTACCTGGTCAAGCCCCTTAAGAATCCTATATGTTTCAAAGAGATTACCTTTCATTCTTCTAAACTCCAGTGAGTAGAGTTCCAACCTGTGTAGCCTCTGCCCTTAAGATAATGCCTCCAAGCCGGGAATCACCCTAGTGAACCTTCTCTAAACTCTAATGAAATAATATCTTTTCTTAAAGATATTATCTTTTCTTCAGAAGAAGGGTCTAGGCCCGAAACGTCAGCCTTCCTGCTTCTCTGATGCTGCTTGGCCTGCTGTGTTCATCCAGCTCTACACCTTGTTATCTCAGATTCTCCAGCATCTGCAGTTCCTGCTGTCTCTGTTCTGAGGAAGGGTCACTTGACCCGAAACGTTAACTCTGATTTCTTTCCACAGAAGCAGCCAGACCTGCTGAGCTTTCCCAGCCATCTCAGTTTTTCTATCCAGCTGGTTCTCTGCCTCATGGATGCACTTCAGTGGCTCCAGCAGTTATCAGAGCTCTGAAGTGCATTTTCCCATTGTCTTCACAGGAAAAGAGGGCCACAAAGTCCACAAAAGGTGAAGAACAAGGGCCTAACAGTACAGTGCTGCTGAAGATGAAGGAGTACTTCCTGAATCTGACCAGTAAACAGCCAGATTGATTGGAAGATGAGAGGTTGGATTTAGTCCTGGCAATAGTCAGTTTCCCAGGCACTTGATGATGGTGATGAAAGAATGGAGCTGCAAGGTGGGGCTGGCATGGGATGGGTGTATGTGCTGCAATGGGCACCTTTATGACAACAATGATACATTACAGTCTCTGTCCAACTGTGCCTAATTTTGCTCAGTCTCCCCCCTCATTACTGAGTTTGAATCATCAGCATTTCTCTTTCAGCAGGCTAGTCATTGGCCCAGAAAACTCAATGCCTCAAGGGCTGGTGTTAGCCTCTGAAAAAAGAAAAGGGCAACTCTGAAAATGCACTGCCCCATCCTGGCTCCTCACCTAGCACCATCTCACATACAGATAGTAACCACGTGCTATCTGCACATTCAGGGAAGTAAAACCTTTCAACTTCACAAATGCTCCTGGTTAGTTCATGGCTGCATTTTAAGCCAGACATGTGCAGTTGAATTGGCCTTTGCCCCTTAGAGAATCCCACAGACATCCTTGAATCAAAGAAATGTAAGGCCAATGTGAGCTCGAATGCCACAGATATCAGATGTAATCAGGACATGTCATTCCTATACCGCATGGATGTAACTGCTTCCCTAGAGAGTCACAGCCTTTTGGGCCTCTGGGGCCTGTCGTTTGAAGGACCTCCACATGGGACGCATGACACCGAGATCTCAGGGCATGCACCATGGCCACCAGCCACATGCACCACACGTCCACTGACATTGGCATCTGACATGTGCCAGCCTCAGAAACTCTCATGGCATGTCTCCTATTCAGGTACAGTACGCTGCTGCTACAAGGACACTGTATTCAGGACCATACACTCAGCTCATAGACTGCAGCAGGCTGCACCTCTGAGCTGTTCGTTAGCTGTGGAGGTTAGGCCATTAACTGTACTCAAGGCTGAGGTAGACAGACTTTTAAACGGTAAGAGAATCAAGAGTTTTGGAGAAAAGGCAGGAAAGTGGAGTTGAACATTATCAGATTAGCCATGATCTCATTGAATGGCAGAATAGATTTGATGGGCTAAATGAGCTTCTTCTGCTCCTGTGTGTTATAGTCTTACACTTTCCTGCTGCAGTCCCCTTCTTGAACAGGGGCTTCACATTGGTGGTATTTCAATCTGATGAAATCTTCCAGGAATCCAGTAAGGTCTGTATCATTTCGGCCAATACCTCCACTTTCTCTGCAGGCACTGTCTTTAAAATATTGGATGCAGGCCATCAGCTCCTGGTGATTTCTCTGTCTTCAGTCCCATTAGTTTATCAATACTTTGTCCCTCATGATACAGGATCATCTATCCCATTAATAAGTTGCTTTTCTGATATTGATTTAATGGTGCCCTCCACCATGGAGGCCAATATAAAATATTGGTTTGAATTATCTGCCATTTCCCTGTTCCCTGTTAGCAATTCGCTAGTTGCATTCTCCAGGATTCCCATACTCATTTTAGCTACTCTCTTTCTTTTTGTACATCTGTTAAACTTCTTGATATTTGATTTTATATTTCTTGCTAATTTACTTTTATGATCAATTTCCACCCTTTTATTAGCTTTTTAATTGTCTACTGCTGGTTCTTAAAAAAAACCCAAGTTACTGACTTACCATTAATTTTTATTGCTTTGTATACCTTCAATTTTGATTGAATCCTCTCCTTGAATGATTTTGTTAACAACCGGTGGATCATTCTTCTCGTTGAATCTTTCATTTTTTTGCTGAGTGTTAGGAACTATCACCCTAAGTGTCTGCTACTATGCATTTATAACATTACTGTTATTATATTTTCCCAGTCAACACTTTCCTCGTAACTTTGAATTTTTTTCTTTCATTCATGGCTAGGCTAGCATCATTACACACCACTTGATCTAAAATAGTCTGATCCCTACAATGTAATGCTCCAAGAAACAATCCCTGATGAACTGTACACACTTGTCTTTCACGCTATTCTTGTCCAGCTGATTTGTCTAGTGAATATTAATAGCACCTTTGACAATTCTTACGCATCTATATTATTTCCTGATACGTACCTCATCCTTGAGTATGCCAACTCTTCAGGGACCTATAAACAACTCCCTCCCATGATTTATTTCTCCTGTTATTCCATACAATTTGCTTGCCTTCACTGGTCTGGGCATTAAGTATAAAAGTTGACAAATCATGCTGCAACTGTATGAGACTTTGTTCAGCCCGCATTTGGAGTACTGTGCACAGTTTTGGGTTGTCATACTATTGGAAGGATATTGGGGACTTTGGAGAGGCTGCAGAAAATTGGAATATGTTAGCTATAAGACTAAGGAGTGATCTGAAAGAAGCATAAAATTATGAGGAGCATGAAGGGGGAATAATTGGACCCTCTTTCCCAGGGTGGAAAATGTCAAATACTAGGGGCATAAGTTTAAGATCAGAGAGGGAAAGTTTAAAGGAGATGAGCGAGGCAAGTTTTTACACAGAGGTTAGTAGGTGCTTGGAATGTGCTGCCAGGGAAGGTTTTAGAAGCAGATATAATAGCAAAGTTTAAGAAGCATTTGGACAGACACATGAACAGGCAGAGAATAGACGGATATGAACCATGTACAGGCAGACGGGATTAATGTAGAATGGCACCATGGTCAGCACAGACATGTTGGGCTGAAGGGTCTGATTCTGTACTGTACTGTTCTATGTTCTAGATTTTGAGAGTGCCACTTCCTCCTAGTTTAATGTTGTAAATTATTCACTAATTAACTCATTAAATAAATAGGGTTAGACAGACCTGATAGGGATGCCGATGTACTGTAGTTGCAGTATGTGGGGATTTGTAAAATGCCCTGCAATCTCAGAGAAACGCACTTACAGGAAGTATCTACAGCTCTTCAACTGTGGCTTGATTTTTTTTAAGCTGGTATCTGAGTTGCAGGGTCTCAGGTGGGGACAGAGTGACTTGGACACTTTGTTCCAAGAAGCTGTCACAGTCTTAAGGCTAGGCAAAACTTTAGAATTGGTCAATGGTCAGGTACAGGAGTATGTGATGAGAGTCATGCTGGTTTGGGCAACTAGTAAATCTAATGGAGGAGTATCAGCCTCAGTTTTTATCCAACATGTATGAGATATTTGTCACCTTCGTGAGTGAGGAGTCTGACTACAAGCTGGATGAATGGATTGCTATTAAAGTGAAGTGAGAGGAATGTGGTCATGAAAGCTGTGGGGAATATATACTGTTCTCTGGAGATTGTGTTGCCTACTTAGTGCCAGTCTAAGGCAATCTGATGGAGTTATGCTTTATGTTGAGATGTACTATTGATCTTAATGATGTATAAGTATTTTCCATCTGCTTGCTCATTATTTTGATTTTTTGGTGTAATGTTGACTGTCTCTCTCTGGTTTATACATTTTGTCGCAATGTTCTCTTGGTTAGTACTTAAGAAAGTACTCACATTTTCCAGAGGTTGTTTCAAACTTTGCTTCATTGATGTAAGGTTGCTTCCCAGTCTGACTTATACATTTTGTTATGATGCAAATTGGATTTCAAGAAGGTACCTGTGTTTTCCAGAGATTTTGATTCTCTGGTGAAAATTTGCTTTTCTGCCAGAGTTATGGCTTTTGTTGAGATATATGTAGTTTCTGAGAAGCCTTTCCCTGCATTTCCCAGCATTTTGCTTGTATTTTTGATTTCTTGGTATTCAATTTTCTGATTGAGTTGCGTATCTTGTTGAGATCTAAGCAGTTTTAAGAATGTATCTGCATCTTACAGAGATTTGCTCATACTTTTGATTTTGTTTTTTGATGCAGTTACTCTTCTGAACAAGTAATGCATTTTGCTGAGATTTTAAGTAGTTTGCAGTGTTAATTAGTAATGGGTTGAAGGGTTATTGGGAGCAAAAGTGGAGTTGAGGCTGAGATGAGATTACCCATGATTGTATCAAATAGTAGAGCAGGTTTGAGGTGCTGAAATATTTACTCCTGCTCCCAGTTCTTATGTTCCTTACAGCTGAAGAGGAGCCTAGAGTGAGATTGGGAGAATCCAGTTGTCGTGATACGCATGGGAGCCAATGACATAGGTCAAACCAGGAAGAATGTTCCACTAAGGGAATTTCAAAAGTTAGGCTTCAAACTGAAATGCAGAGCATCAAAGGTAATCATCTCTGGATTGTTGCCTGTTCCAGCTTTCAACTGGTCAAGCAGATCAGATCATTAAATGTATGGCTCATAGACTGCTGTGGGAAGAAGGGTTTTGGAATCATGGGCTACTATCATCAGTTCTTAGGGAAGAGCGAATCCATTGGACAGGCTCAACTTGAAGCAGGTTGGGATCAGTGTCCTGGCCAATTGTGCAACTATGGTTTTGGGCAGGGTTTGAACCTAATATGGAGGGATTGGGTGAAGTGAGATTTAGAAATGCAGAAATGTTGAGGCATACAAGAGCGCAATGGTTCCTGACCTTTTCAGTATAAAGGCCTACTTCAATGAGACAAACAACTCCATGGCACACCCACTTACTCACAAACATCACATTTACTTGCATTTACTATGGTTACAGCCTTACTGCGGAGGTTTGCAACATAGTGAGTACAACAAGGTTAAGAAGGATCAAAAGCATTAATGTTTCACATCCACCGGCAAAATTCACAGTCTTTGTGGGCAAGCACAGACACATTTTCAAACTCTGCTCAACTTAACTGTTTCTAACTATTCATGAGAAATGGATCAGAGTAAAATGCAAAGTAGAGTAAATTGCAATTTACCAAGTTATTAAGAAACATGGAACTGCCGATGTGTGCAGAGCCTTTTGATCCCGAAAGAAATTGCTGAGAGGGCCACCTGTAAATCTTGATCCAATGACAAGTACTCGCTCCTATTATTTTTCATGTACACCAGTGTTGAAAATGCTAGCTTGCAGAGGTATGCTGTCATAAATGGCTAGAGTACTGCAAAAGCACGGTCAGAGATTATTGGCTCAACCAATGTAAGAATTTAGCCAAAGTGTATTGTATTTCAACTTCGAGCATCCAGGTATGTTTTGATTTTTGTTTTCTGTGAAGGATGGCCCAAAAGAACATAACTTAATTATTCATTGAAAGCTTTTAAAGTCGTGATTTTCAGGAACACAATCTCTTTTTAAGTAAAAGCACTCTATAAAATCAGTACCGGTGGGAATTAGGCATAAGAATCAGAAAACATTGGTGAGATTAGTTCATAGGACCAATCATAGCAATTTTATTGATGGATATGACATTCAACAAGAAAATGTTGGAGGCCGGAACAAAGTTAATGTAATGATTCTGTGAGAGTTAATCTTCATGTGGAATAGAACAATCGAATTGGCAAGAGGGGTTTGTGGCATCTGTTTGTGACCGCTTCTTAATAGCTGTAATTAAATTGAGTGGGTGAGGTGGCAAGTGACTGAGATGGTTGTTAGGAAGGATGGTTGGAGAGTTCAAATAGGTGGTGTGAAGGGGATGAGGTGGCTTGTCGGTGATAGGAGGATGAGATGGTAGAGGGTTGGAGTGGTAGACGAGTGAGTTGGCAGATGAGTGAGAGTGATGGGGGGTGGGGAATGGGTCAAGTGGTAACAGATAGGTGGTAGGTGGATGAGTTGCGAGATAAGTGAGAATGGTAGGAGATAAGGTGAAGGGTGGGTGAGGTGGTAGTTTGGTTAAGGTGTGCGATAATTGAAGTGATTCCTTGGTCTGAGGAGTAGTTGGGAGGTTTTGGGGACTTTTCCAGAATTGAAGGGGATCAGACAAATTGTAACTAGGGGTCAGTGTACAGTTTTAGTACTACTCAGGAGTTAGACTTGGGTAAAATCATCCAAGTCCCTATGTGACATGGGCCATGATGAGAAAGCTGAGACAATTCGGTGAGATGCCCAGTGAGGAGGTTTTTTTCAGGACTTGAACCCAGGTCTCCCAGTCCAGAGGTAGGGATATTCCCTCTGCACCACAAGAGGGCTCCTGAAGAGCTTCTTGACATCGAGAGCAAGCATTCAATTTTACAACCAATTTTGAATGATGAGACAGGATTCTCACTGGTGAGTGGAAAGACGTCAATGAACATGGATCACCCTCATTATTACTTAATCTCTTCTCACTAATCTCTTCTCAGCACTTCTGCAGGGTCCCAACGGAAAGCAGATAAGGGAGGGAAAAATGTTTTTGGTGGTGGGGTCGGATTGCAGATGGCGGAAGTGTCGGAGGATGATGCGTTGGATCCGGAGGTTGGTGGGGTAGTATGTGAGGACGAGGGGGATTCTGTTTTGGTTGTTATTGCGGGGAGGGGGTGTGAGGGATGAGTTGCGGGAGACATGGTCGAGGGCGTTCTCGAACACTGAGGGGGGGAAGTTGCGGTCCTTGAAAAATGAGGACATCTGAGATGTACGGGAGTGGAATGCCTCATCCTGGGAGCAGATGCGGCGGAGGCGAAGGAATTGGGAATAGTGGATGGCATCTTTGCAGGAAGGTGGGTGGGAGGAGGTGTATTCTAGGTAGCTGTGGGAGTCGGTGGGCTTGAAATGGATATCGGTTTCTAGATGGTTGCCAGAGATGGAGACAGAGAGGTTCAGGAAGGAGAGTTGGGGTGGAAGGTGTTGGTGAAGTGGGAGCACGAGGCAGCACCGATACAGTCATCAATGTAACAGAGGAAGAGGTGCGGTTTAGGGCCAGTGTAGGTACGGAAGGGGGATTGTTCCACATATCCTACGAAGAGGCAGGCATAGCTTGGGCCCATGTGGACTTCACAAGCTTCAAAATCTCCCCTCCCGCTACGGCATCCCAAAACCAGCCCAGCTCGTGCTGAATTTCTAGATGATCCGAAGACCAGAAGATTTGAGTCGTGACATCTTCTTGAGAAATGAATTTTGTTAAATGGAAAAATCATATTTTACTTCATATGCTTAACACTTGTGCGTAATTGGTCTTTGATTTTGCAGATGTAAATACAGAAGATATTTTTTATCTCTATGTCATGTATCAGTTTTCTTTTAATTGCAATTTCTTTTGTGAAAGATATATTCCAGACTGCACTCTGCCTGGTGTCAAAAGAGAATCACCTTTAAACAAAGTTGCTAAGGTATCTATCCTCGTCCTGCTCCCCTCAAACATTTTTCTCTCTATTAGTTGTTAAATGAGTAGATCTCGCTCTTGGCTATTGTGCCAAACAGGGCAAGAATCACACTGTAGGAATCTTCCTGCAAGTAATAATAGGGCCCATGGACCCCTGAGGAAAGGATCATCTGACCATGTCCCATAAGCAGCTAGCAAAACTATATGCACTTTTGCACCAACAATCAGACAATAAAGTGACTTAAGGATTACAGATATTGCTTTAGTCACCTCCAGATGGCACTAAATAATAACAGATCAAACCAAATAATTTGGTATGCAGAGATAGCAGGAACTGCAGATGCTGGAGAATCTGAGATGACAAGGTGCAGAGCTGGATGAACACAGCAGGCCAAGCAGCATCAGAGGGGCAGGAAGGCTGACGTTTCGGGCCTAGACCCTTCTTCAGAAATGGGGGAGGGGAAGGGGGTTCTGAAATAAATAGGGAGAGAGGGGGAGGCGGATAGAAGATGGATAGAGGAGAAGATAGGTGGAGAGGAGACAGACAGGTCAAAGAGGCGGGGATGGAGCCAGTAAAGGTGAGTATAGGTGTGGAGGTAGGGAGGAGATAGGTCAGTCCAGGGAGGACAGACAGGTCAAGGGGGCAGGATGAGGTTAATAGGTAGGAGATGGGGGTGGGGCTTGGGGTGGGAGGAGGGGATAGGTGGGAGGAAGGACAGGTTAGAGAGGCGGGGACGAGCTGGGCTGGTTTTGGGATGCGGTAGGGGGAGGGGAGATTTTGAAGCTTGTGAAGTCCACATGGGCCCAAGCTATGCCTGCCTCTTCGTAGGATACGTGGAACAATCCCCCTTCCATACCTACACCGGCCCTAAACCCCACCTTTTCCTCCGTTACATTGATGACCGTATCGGCGCCGCCTCGTGCTCCCATGAGGAGCTCGAACAGTTCATCCACTTCACCAACACCTTCCACCCCAACCTTAAGTTCACCTGGATCATCTCCAATCTCTGGCAACCACCTAGAAACCGATATCCATTTCAAGCCCACCGACTCCCACGGCTACCAAGAATACACCTCCTCCCACCCACCTTCCTGCAAAGATACCATCGACTATTCCCAATTCCTTCGCCTCCGCCGCATCTGCTCCCAGGATGAGGCATTCCACTCCCGTACATCTCAGTTGTCCTCGTTTTTCAAGGACCGTAACTTCCCCCCCTCAGTGGTCGAGAACGCCCTCGACCGTGTCTCTCGCATTTCCCGCAACTCATCCCTCACACCCCCTCCCCGCAATAACAACCAAAACAGAATCCCCCTCGTCCTCACGTACCACCCCACCAACCTCCGGATCCAACGCATCATCCTCCGACACTTCCGCCATCTGCAATCTGACCCCACTACCAAAGACATTTTTCCCTCCCCACCCTTATCTGCTTTCCGGAGGGACCACTCTCTCCAGGACTCCCTTGTCCGCTCCACACTCCCCTCCAGCCCCACCACACCCGGCACTTTTCCCTGCAACCGCAGGAAGTGCTACACCTCCCCCTTCACCCCCATCCCAGGCCCCAAGAAGACTTTCCACATCAAGCAGATGTTCACCTGCACATCTGCTAATGTGGTATACTGCATCCGCTGTTCCCGTTGTGGCCTCCTCTACATCGGGGAAACCAGGCGGAGGCTTGGGGACCGCTTTGCAGAACACCTACACTCGGTTCGCACTAAACAACTGCACCTCTCAGTCGCGAACCATTTCAACTCCCCCTCCCATTCCTCAGACGACATGTCCATCCTGGGCCTCCTGCAGTGCCACAACGATGCTACCCGAAGGTTGCAGGGACAGCAACTCATATTCCGCTTGGGAACCCTGCAGCCCAATGATATCAATGTGGACTTCGCAAGCTTCAAAATCTCCCCTCCCCC